>NC_056729.1:1614561587-1614801587 GCF_019279795.1 Protopterus annectens | reverse complement strand
ACTTATGACAAAAATACTATCAATTTTTTGGATGTCACAGTTTTCAGGAACCCAGATCATACCTTGTCTACAAAAGTTTTCCGTAAGTACCCACAATACAATACCTTGCTTCATGCTTCTAGCTTACATCCCCGTCATACTATTAGAAGTATTCCGATATCTCAATTTATTCGTATTAAACGTCTTAGTTCTAATGAAGAGGAATACCAACTAGCCAGCAGGGATCTCAGTCAGAGGTTCACCAATAGAGGATATGATCAACATGATATCGTGTCTGCCAAATGTAGAGCTAATTGTATAGAGAGGGAAGAACTGTTGCAATACAAAAATAAAAACAAGTCATCCTCTGGTACCGGGGTTAGATTCATTACAACTTATGGGAGAAACATTAACATGGTCAGAAATATTATCAATAAACATTGGAATATTTTACTGGCCAATGATAGGCTGCAAACTATTTTAGGGCCACGATGTCAATTTTCATATAAGCGGGGTAAAACCTTGGGCTCCTACCTGTCACATTTTAAACACATGGCAAGTGGGGGTACTATTCACAAACAACTCACATTACATGGTGATGAGCTTTTTGGCTCTTTCCCCTGTGGTCATTGTGGTTCCTGTTCATACATGCCCAAATCTAAAGAATTTTCTAGTCGTAACACCAGTAGGATATTTAACATAAAAATCTTTGGTAATTGCAGCAGCGATTGGGTGGTGTACCTTGCTTCCTGTTATTGCAGTGCATTTTATGTGGGCCAAACTTCCAGAGCATTGAGATCTAGAATGAATGAACATCGTAGTGATGTCAGGAACCATAAGGAGACTAGCGCCCTATATCAGCATACACTCAAACATCCACAGGCCAAATTTAGTTTCATGGTTATTGATCGTATCTCTGGAGATAGAACTAATAAACAAGGTTGGCATGGTTTATTAGATCAAAAAGAAAAATACTGGATTACAACCCTGGGGGGTCTGTTTCATCCGGGTCTTAATGATCACTTATAGGAGATTATTGACATATCATATAAACCCTTTAGACATACTATGTTGTAAGGTCTGGGCTGTACTGATCTAAGGAATATAGTTATATTTGCTTATGCAAATGATGTATATGTATCTACGGTTTTGTTTTGGTTGATTCTTTCTCTGTTTATCTTTTCATATGGGTTTGTTTAATCAGCAGCACATCCAGTATGGGGGGTTTAGGTTGCTGACTCATTACAACTCAGGTTGCAGGCTTGTCAAACTATTAACTGTGCCTATATTTAGGATATTGCTGTATGGACACTTACTGTTCAGCACTTGTTTATCATGGATATATATATATGTTTTTATACATATATCTAAAACTACATTATTTTTATTTTTCAATTTACCTATTTTCCATTTATTATTTTGTGACTAATGGTTGCTCTACTAACATATTTTATGATTTTTCACTGTTGTGTTCCTGTAAGCTTTATATTGTATGTTGCTTTCTAAAGATACCTTGAAAAAGTTTTTATCTTCATCTCATTAATATTGATGAACCTGCTTGCCTTATTGGCTCTTGGTTTATATTTAAATGAATGATGATAAGGAACTTGATTGTACTGTCCTACACTGAAGAAGGCAATTTCTGCCGAAACTAGTTTGTTTTAGTACGATAAATAAAGGATTATCAAACTCCGTTCTGCCTTGCTGGTCTATTTGGTGGTTTTTAGTACTTGGTTCAGACCGTGCATTCCCCCTTGCATAGGATTTGGTCTGTTCTTAATAAACCTGTGCCACTCACATTATGAAAATATGAGAATCCACAGTATCCCTAGCCCAGCTGAGACCAAGGCATGTGTATTACTTTGTATCCTAGCTACTGGGGCCCTTTGGAGACTAAATGGGGACATGAGAGGTATATCACATTACAGAGATCCTTTACAAAATGTTTTTATGTGGTTTCTCACAATGACAGAGGCTACAACCACCCCTGTGAGTGGCTTATATAACACTGCAAACCTCCCTGAGATACTGGGTGCCACAGATTGCACACAAACAACAATCATCACCACCATGATCATCGACCCCCACTTTCCCATTTTCTACATGGGACCAACTGTGACTGTCTCTATTGATTAATGCTACCCTCCTGCCTTCTATGACACTTATGCCTGATTGTTGCAGGTCTTCTCTCACAAAATACATTTGCCTATTTTCTGGATACCCTGCTTCCTCTTGCCTTTTTCATGTATGTCCCAAATCTTCTTCTTATCTTCTGCATTTCTGCACATGTGCCTGATCCAACATAATCTGTTCTCTTTGACCTTCTCACAAATTGGAGCTACTTTGGCTTCTGCACTTATGTCCTTCTTACTTTATCTGTCTCACAATGTGCATCCTACCATCCATCTCAGGCACTTCATTTCTATCACCTCTAGCTTTCTCAACTGCTCTGTCTTTATTGCCCAGGTTCCTGTACCATACAGTATTACTGGTCATGCTACTGTTTTTTACACTTTACTTTTCAGCCTCTCTTCCATTCTTCTACTGTACACTGTGCCTGACACTCTGTGTCAGTTGGTAGCAACCCTTCTGATTCTAGCTTTGACCTCCACATTCAGACTTCCCTTCTTCTCTGCCATCCCTCCCAGAAAACTGAAGCTGTTACCCTGTTCCACTATTTTCCATTCTATCTCAATTCTCATCTTCTGATTTCTCCCATCTGTTGCCATTACAGCTGTCTTATCTCTACTCAGTTTCATCCCATGTGCCTTCAGTTTTGCATTCCTTTCTCATATTCATTACTGAAGCTTTTGCTCAGAGTCTGTCTGCAATGCCACATCGTCTGCATGCAGGAACTTATTCCCCTGACCATTTGGTAATGTAGCCCATCACCAGTATGAACAGCAGTGGACTCAGAGCTGAACCCTGATGCGCACTCACTCCATTGGGAACCCCTCGATGAGACCAAATGGTGTTTATAATTTAGTCATTAGAACCTTGTACATAGCTTGCACTAATTCTACCTATGTTTCTGGGACTTTAAACCATCACAAGACTGCCCAAATCAGCTTTCTTGGGACCTTGTCATATACGTTTTCTAAGTCTGTAGTACCCAATTGGACTCTTTCCTCATCTCTATCTTCTTCTCAACTATCTGTTTCACTGCAAACATTGGATCAGTTGCACTGCATCCTGTTCTGAATCTGAACTGCTCATCTCCTGTCTTTCTTTCTACTTCTCTGCGTATTCATTTATCAGTCACCCTCTTGAGAACTTTCATGCAATGTGTTTGATATCTCTATACTGCCTACAGTTGTCAATGTCCCCTTTGTTTTTAAACACTGGCACTAGTGTGTATGTTCTCCAGTCATCTGGGATACACCTTTCTCTCCATACTGCTATGAGTGCACTTAGGAGCCATTTCTCCCATATCTCACCCAACATCTTTATCATATCTGCTGTGATTTCATCTGGGCCTGTTGCTTTCCCTGGCTTCATTTTCCTTACTGGTATTTTTACTTCTTCTATGATGGGTTTCTCCTCTTCCCTAATCATAGACTGTGTCTGGGGTAGTACAACTTCTGTGAGTTTTTTTTCAGTCAGAAGCTGCTGGAAATACTCCTTCCATCTACCTTTGATGTCCTGTGGACAGATAAGCAGTTTATTGCTGGCATCTCTTATGAAGGCTGTCTGACTATCTTCTTTATCGTTCTATCTGTGTAGAGACCATTTGGCATAACGGTTAAGGTCTTCACCTCCTATGCACAAGGTTCGAGCCTAACCTCCAGCCAATGCCTGTTTGAAGTTTGTATGTTCTCACTGTATCTCGGTGGGGTTCCTCCCACCTCTGAAAAAGCATGCTGAGTGTTTTCATCTCAAACTCAGCCAAGAAAGGAGCTCTGAGCAGCAACACAGACTCTTGATGGTGCCCTATAAGGAGAAGAGTTTTATAAACTAACATCTTTGGGTATCTACTGTGGTGTACAGTATCCTCAAGATAGGGGAACATGAATTACAGACTGTGCACCATGGCAGTGTTAGCCACTCATTGGTGAAAAATATGGCTTCAGATGATTTGGTCATGTTCACTAATGAAAGACCCACATGGTCCCCACTTACAGATTGCTAAGTAATTTGTAACAAAGGGGAGTTCATCAAGAGAGACAGAGAGAGAGAGAGAGAGAGAGAGTGAAATGTGTGTGTGTGTGTGTGTGTGTGTGGGGGGGGGGGGGTATTCCTTGATTGATACACACAGGCTCCTTATGCAAAATTCAGTGTTTTTCAAAATGGAAATAATACATGTAGCAACCACACCCCCCACACAAAAACAAATACATGTTGTGTGTTACAGGTGATACTGGATATCTCATAGAGCTGTGGCTAGTGTCTCCTGTCCTTCATTCTGACGACCAACAAGAAGTGACATTTAACACTCCCCATGGAATATCATAGTTGTGTTTGGTGCTCCCAAGGCACACTTCTACTGACTCAGTATATTTACTGGGGCACAATCAGTAGGCTAGTTGTAGTTTGTACCGTGCTCCACAACATGGCCCTTCAGAAACAAGCTGCTCAGCCCCATGATATGTCCATATCAGGCCCTGCCTCAGGTACCATAGCAGCATTAACAGCACAACAAAGCAATGAAGTGGAATATGATGATGCATAGTGGAAGAAGAGACACCCTAGGCACAGATGAGTGCAGTATACAGTGGTACCAAAGATGAAGGACCATCCAATTGACAGCCATGGGCTTTGACAATTTTAAAGTGACAGTGTCCCACAGAATAAACTTGAATCATGCAGTGCAAGAGTCATATATCTGTCACCAGGACAAGTCAGGCTGTTCTGGTTTGTACACAGTCTGGTCACACTGTGTATTCAACAGTACCTCAGTACAACACAGGATAGTTAGTGCAGTTATTATCAGTTACACAGGTGATGAGAGGCAAGGTGAGATGACTGACTGAGTCAAAGGGCATACAATTAGGTCAAAGGCTTGAGACCTCTAGTGACAGGAACTAGGTGTCACTGTGTTACCTGTTTGACGCTGTGACCTGGAAGAAGGAGAGACGGAATGTGCTCTCATCTTAAAGTCCTGTGAAAGAGGTGGGAGCCAGACTGTGACGCAGATTCATGCTGTCACCCACTACAAGGTATGCCAGAGTATATGCCATCCAGTGCTGAATGTGTCATGTGCCCCCCCTGCAAAACCCTCTGGTACATATGTACTATATGGAATGACTGATCCTTGGAAAAACATAGTCACCAGCTTTGACAGCATTGGCAATCCTCCACAGAGAACAGCTTATTGCAGTTGAGTATCCCGCTAAACTCTGCACATCAGACAACATCTGCCAGTGTTTGTACTCCATGTCTGCAGCAGAGCTTATGATGCTGCTAGGTGGCATCCTCTGAAATAACAGGCATCTTTACACGTTCCGACATGGACTGAAAGAAAGCATGCTGAGCAAAAATTAAAATGGAGGAGACCAGTAGGATGAGCAAAGGAAAATGATTATGCCACATCAAACAATGATCTGGGCATTGGGATGTGAGCACTATTAAGTGCTTGAAAATAATCTCCTTAAAGGTATATTTGGCTAGGCATCTTATGGGCCCTGTGATCACTTGCCTAGTATGTTCCTAAAGGAAAAAATGCTGTTGGAAGGAGGATGTCTATTAAAGCTTTAAGATCGGAATCATAATCAGTTTTGTTAAGGACTGGGGTTAGAAGGAAAAAATAGTTTGCCTAACATAAATCTGTTATAAGACTAAGCCATGACAGTTTTATTTATTCATTATTTTTTTTTGATGAAGTTGTTAAAACAGCAGAGCAGGACATTGAGAAGAATAGTAAGACCAGTAGAAAGACAGGGGTTGGAAGGGATTTATAATATTTTATTATTTTATCATTTTACATATTTTAACTGGTAGGTGGGCTGGTTTGAGGACCTTTTTCAGACAGAACTCAGGCCAAAGATGGCAGCAGTAAGACAGGAAAAACAATTAACTAACAATTCTCTTAGAAGAAGAGTTATCACTGCACTTTGAAGATGACAACAGAAACAGAAATGCATAGTCTTTGTGAGTAAGCATATCAGTTTACTTGAGTAGAATAACAATTTAAATGTGGATCCAATCCATACCTGAGCAGCAATGCATTACAGTGTGGTAAAAATAACTAGGTTTGAAGTTAGAGAGCAGATTATAGCAGATCAGCATAGGAAAGTAATTCAACATGTAACAAAACTGACATTTATCACTCAGGTAATAAATGAGTATAATAAACATACCAGTACATACTCCACTAACGTTCTGAGACTATATACTAAACTAAATTAATATTGAACACAGCTAAATTATTGTACCAAGTAATGACACACCACTCAATTAAGAATGCTAGACTTAAGTTGAACCAAAATAAATTTGTCAGTTACTTACTTTGTAAGTACCCAGAATCATTCAGTGGCTGCATGTTATCATACTCCTCAAAATGCAGTCACTGAATGATTCTGGGTACTTACAATGTAAGTAACTGACACTGACACCAGAATTTATTTTGGTTCAACACATCCAGCCAAAAATCTGGATATCTAATTATCATAAAATCTGAATACCAAATAGCACATAATTATTTCTGCTTCTATTAGGATTGTGGGGAACTACTGAAAAACACATCTTTAAAAACAGTGACAAATATGATGGAAAAACGTAAGCACATTATCGAAGAGACAGTGGAAATCTGTAGACTTTAATGAACTGCATTGCAAAATTCTACCACACACATTTAATAGTTAGTTGTAAGATGAGTATCCTCATTATTTAAATTATTGGTGCCACTAATACGTTAGTCCTGTATTGTGGTTTTCTGAGTATTAGACAGCTTCAAAAATCCCATGTAAGGAGGTGGAGGTGGAAAATTGTGCAAAGGGGGTAAATCAAGGTCGGAAAATATGGGCATGCCTTCCAAAACAGGTTTATTATGTGCAGGGGTAAATCAGGCCTAAAAATGGCAATGTTCTTCAAAACAGGGATAGTTGAGAGGTCTGCATACTGAACCAAATTAAGTCTAGGTTTAGGTTTGCAGATTACTACTAGCTAAATTTTCTTATAGGTCATTTTAAGCCTAACTAATTATCCTGTATGAGACTAAAACCCTGCTCTTTATGTTTATAAAGTAAAAACATCTAAGCCATTATACCAACCTCCCACCTGAGAACAATAAGCTTAACTGGAACATGAATAGCAAGCGATTACAAGGTTGATAACAGAAATACTGCCAAGAGCATAAATGTATATACATGCAAAGTGGGTATATAAAGCTAAGCCTTCACTCCTTTCAGCACCACTATGCAGACCCGTATGATGAGCACAGTCTAGTAGTTGTCATTAGGTGGTAAACATGGATGATTGTGTAATTAGCTTAATGGTTAGCGTGAGTCTGAACCAAGGACACTAATTTTCCTTCTTTAAGGTTTTTTCTTGAAGCTATCAGTATTATCGGTTTTGGTAAATCTTTGAATATTGTCATGTATAGTGTTTAATTTTGAAGAGGGTAATCTTGGATGCAAGCTTTTTCAAAAGCATTTAGCCTTGAAAGGACTGGAGATTCTAAGACAGAAAGCCTATTCCCAGAATAATAATTTGTGATAATATGTTGGGTGACAGATTGTGCTCATTAGTTTATATGTTACTGTGTTCTGGAATAAAGGCAGCTCTAGTGGAGATGAGTATTCATTTGACCTCACTGACAGTATGCAGTGATGTTCTTTGCTGCTGGCAAGGGATATGAAATGAAGGATTTTGTTTTCTGCAGTTTGTAGAAGATTAATGTTTGTAGCTGGAGGCATTCAACTTACAGATAGTCTAGATTCAAGTCAAAGTCATAAGGGCTTTAATATTGATGTTAATGAAATGGGTCTACATCACTTAATCAAATGTTTAATTCATTGAATCTTTATTCATCGACCACTGTATGTCGAACCTCATTTCAGCAATCGATAAAATCTTTCCCAGGTTAAGGATGCACTTGGCCAAAGGCACACCAGAACACAAACTGCACAAAATCAGACCCACCCAAGTGGGGATATAGACCCAATGATACACCTAGCCTCAGGGATTAAATGATTAGAACTAGATTATGAAAGTCTTACTTGAATTAGAACTCTATGAAATTAAGTTTCTATGTGTGTGGTAAAGGAAAAGATATGATCCATCACAATTTCCAGATATTCTTCATTAGTGATTCAGGGAAGTTGTTTAGAGTAAGGAATTATGACTGTTAGGGCTTAAGAGGTCTCAGACCGAAAGACTGTAATGTTATTCATGTTCACTGTTAGCTTGTCCGTGCCCAGCCAGTTTGAGAGTAACTAAAAGTCACTTTGTAAAAAGTATAATAAGATTGCCCTTTGAGTTTTCCTTGATTCTTGTAATGACAACATAGTCTGCATAATATGTTTGCTGTCTGAGTGGGTGTAAATCTCAGGGTACATTGTTTTTCAACAAACAAAATAGAAGAGGCTTCAGAATGGGCCCCTGAGGATGTCCACTTGGCAATATATCTGATTCTGGAAAGTGATTTGAGCCTAGTATCCTAAGCATTCTGTCAGACAGTTTTAAATGAGAGTGTAACATTAGGAGAGAAACCACAAGAGGCTAGTTTTTATAGAAGAAGCATGCAGTCGTTAGTCTGTAGTGGTCCTTTAAGGCATAAGATAACTACATCTGTAGGTAGACCATCATTCATATTAGAATATATGTGATATTTAAGTGTGTATAAGGCTGTAGGGTACTGTATATGGAACTGAAGGCATGTTGATGGTCAATGAGAAAATCATACTTTATAATATATTCCAAAATCTGATTAAAAAGATAATTTTCTCTACAGTCTTACAAGGTGACAGAGATTTGCAAGAGGACAATAGTGACTGGAGTACCTGTGATGTGGGATATTGGTACGTTGTATTATCAAACAATATTTAAAGCTATATGGAATGATGCTGGTAGTAAGAAAAAGGTTAAATATACAAATACATGATTTGCTGAGTATTGAGCTCCCTAGCCACAGATTTTGAGACAGATTATGTGAAAGTTGGGCTTATAACTGCAGTCCAACTTATACAAGAATTCATTCTTTGACCCTTGTTTTTGAGAGCAGCAGAGATATTCCTTAAGGCCCAGTGGAGGAAACTGGGATTATTTTTGCTATGTACATGATCTCACAAAATATTTCTAAAAAATGTACTATAGTGTGTGTGTGTGTGTGTTTGTGTGTGTGTGTGTGTGTGTGTGTGTGTGTGTGTGTGTGTGTGTGTGTGTGTGTGTGTGTGTGTGTGTGTGTGTGTTCATAGGTTCATAGGTTGGTACTAGGCTATCGGCTCTAGGGCCTATACAAGCCTAGCCATAACAATTCCCTGGATATTTCTTCCCACAATATTTACTTCTCTGGACCCCTGTCTAGCAGGGTGACTGACATGATCCCCGGAGTGAATTTCCTATCTCTCATCCAATCAACAAGGTTCCTTTTGAAGAGGGCCAAGGTGTCCATGCCTACTACAAACAGCTATATGAGCACCTACATAGCTGTATGGACTCAGCAATACCTGACTCGTAAAACCTGCCTCCACAAAGGTAGATTAATCCTCTTTGCTGGACGGCAGCAATATGCAAACAACATAATCATTTGCTATATTGGCTCTACAGGGCCACTTAGGAGAAGGCACCAACTTGGAAGCAAGTCAACCGTTGTCTGAACGAGCATATAAGGTCACAGGTGAATTACTGTAAGACTACTTATGAGTACAACTCAGACACATCCCCCAAGGTCAAGTCACAAGGCTGACTTCACATACGTCTTCAATCTCAGAGGCAACAACCCACCCCACCCTGTAATGGTGGTCAATCATACCACATGAACACACGCCATAGTTATACCCAAATCGCTGCAGACAGGTTAAGGGCAAACATCATCCCCTGTCCCACCATCAGTATAGGTGGATATGCATATCACCCTCACCCCTCCCATCATCATCAGGGAGCAGGTGCATAATGCCTAATCAAAGTTAACAAAAGTAAGTCTCCATGGAATCTGATAACATTCCTGTCTGCATCCTACATGAACTCAGGCATATGCTCCCAGCTCCATTATGCACTGTATGCAAGCAAAGCCTGAGCACCATTGACATCCCATTGACAATGAAGATGGCCACTGTCATCCCTCTACATTTAACTTTATCTGTTTAGATAACTTGTCTTTATATGTATGTGGTTTCTTTTTTGTCTGTCCTACGATGAGCTGATTGCACAGAATCTCATTTAATCTACACGTGTGTAGCTCTAAATGACAATAAAGTTACTTTTGACTTTTGTGGAAAGTAATCTTTTTAGGGCTGCTGCATAACAGGATTTACTTGATCTGAAAGGCCCTGAGCTGCAGATAATAAGTAGCTAAGAGATGGTGCATAGCCAGAATATCCTGATCTTGGGGGACTGTCATTATGGAAAACAATATGATGTATAGCAACACTTACCATATCTCAGGTTAGAACTGATGTGTAAAGGAGCTTACCAGAACACAGAGACCATTTTATCAACTAAAGCAATCATTTTAGAGGTGGTGTGTATCAGAACTTACCCGACTTCAGATGTCCTTCGTTATGGAACGCAATCAGTTTAATGGAGGTGTGTAATGGGACTTATGACTTCAGAGGCCATTAGTTGTAGAATGCCTTTGGTTTAGAGCTGACAGGTAGTGTGACTTATATAAGATTAGAGGTCTTTTTTGCAGAAAGCAGTTAGTTTAGAGCTGGCACATAGCAGGAGTTACCAGACATCAGAAGTCCTTTGATTTAGAGATGGCAGATAGTGGGACTTACCATTATTTCAGTGGCCCTTTGCTGCAGTACACAGTCAGTTTGGACAAGGCAAAAATTATGACTTGGTTACCAAAATTAATCAGTTCAGAGCTCCTGACTTCAGAGGCTGGTATTTGCAGAAAGCATTTGGTTTAGATATGGCAGGTAGTAAGTACTTGATCTCAGACACTCTTTGTTGCAGAAAGCAATTACTTTAGATCTTGTGTATAGCAGGACTTATCTGACATCAGATGCCTTTAGTCACAGAAATAAAATAGGATAGAGCTGGAGGGCATAGCAATGTGCCTATCAGACTCTTTTCTTTGTAAAAAGAAAATAGTTTAGAGTCGATGCATAATGGTACTTACCTGATATCAGTAGCCCTTCAGTGGTGAAGCAATCACTTTAGGGCTGCTCCATAGTAGTACTTACCTGACTTCAGAGACTTTTCCCTTGTTGAAAGCAATCATTTTTAAGGCCAGTGCCTAGCAGGCTTTATATTACATCAAAGGCCTTTCATTGCAAGCAAAGGAGAATAGTACTGCTAAAACTGAATTCTTCCTCAAGTCTTGGTGGGTACCTTCATGGTGTGAATGCTTCTTCTTCTTCTTTTTCTTTCTGCTGCTCCCATTATGGGTCACCACAGTAGATCACCTGTTTCCATTTCTTCCTGTCCTCTGCATCCTGCTCTGTCACACCAACCACCTGTATGTCCTCTCTCACCACATCCATAAACCTTATCATAGGCCTTCCTCTTTTACTCTTACTTGAAAGCCCCATCCTTGGCATACTTCTCCCAATATACCCAGCATCCCCCCACAGCACATGTCCAAACCAGCGCAATATCACCTCCCTGGCTTTGTCTCCAAATCATCCAACCTGAGCTGACCCTCTAATACACTCATTTCTAATCCAGTTCATCCTCATCACACCCACTGCAAATCTTAACATCTTTAACTCTGTCACCTCCAGCTCTGGCTCCTGTCTTTTCATCAGTGCCACCGTCTCCAACCATATAACATAGCTGGTCCCACTACCATCTTGTAGATCTTCCTTTTCACTTTTACTGGTACCTATCTGTCACAAATCACTCCTGCTGCTATTCTCCACCCACCCCGCCCTGCTTGCAGTCTCTTCTTCACCTCTCTTCCACACTCACCATTACTATGAACTGTTGTTCCCAAGTACTGTTTTTCAAAAAATCTTAGTAAGATGACACTGATATATAGACTGTATTTTATATAGCATATATCATGAACAGAAGTAGGTTAAAAAATGAAAAAAAGATTGCTGGGTGCACAAGTCTCAGGATAAATAAGAGCCCGATCCTGGTAGGCACACTGGTGCCAGGACTGGAAAAAATTACACTGTAAAATCCTGAAGACATGGAAACATTCCTACAAAGAGGCTAGGCCAGGGTCGGGGGGAGCATAGCCCTTGTTGTTGAAGGACATATTAGTCTACAAAAATCAGAAAAACTGATAAGCCAAAAAAGATGCATAAATATGATAGAGTGGACTACTGAGGATAAGAAAACAATTGTTTATTGTTACTATTATGCAAGAAGCCCAGAATTTCCATACAGAAGATATACAAAAAGATTAAGAGAGAAATTAGAGGAAAGAAAAATATGTGCACAAGAAAAACTATCAAAAGTTTCAAATATAAATTTATGTTCATTAATACAACAGATTTATGAAAGATATTATATAGACCAAGAAACCTTGGGCCATTTGGAAGAAGACATGACTGAGAAAGTGCAAAAATATAAAGAACAAAATCCAGACATTTTTGAAAGGTATGAAAAAGAAATATGGACATGGGAAGGAAGGAGAGATCTGATATGGTGCAGTATTTAGACAAAGAAGAAAACCAAATTAATGAATACAAAAAAGCAGCTTCAAAGATATTCAGAGAAAGAAATACAGGCAAAGGCATCTGGATATGGACAATTTCATAATGCAAAAATAAGATCACAAAGAAGAAATGTAGAAGTTAAAAAATAGAAACTGAAGTTATAAAATACTTGTGAAGTGAAGGATTTACTGAATAAAGTCTAATGTAGGTTATATCACAGCATGATGGAAAAAAGAGACCCCCAAGTAAGGTGAAACATGAGGAGCAGGCAACAGCTCAAGATGAAATATGGACATGGGGAAAGAAAAAGAGATTTAATTTGGTGGAATATTTATGGAAAGGAGAAAGCAAAACTAATCAATACAAAAAGAGCAGCATCAAAGATATTTAAAGAGAAATACAGGCAAAGGCATCCAGATATGGAACATTTTACAATAAAAAATAAAACAAAAACAAAACAGAGGAAAAGTAGCAAAGTGGTTTAGTAATGGAGAAGTTAAAGAAATAGAAACTGATGTTATGGATTATCTGTGATGTGATGGATTTAGTGTACAAAATCTAACTTCGATAACATCACAGCAGGATAGAGCAATGGATCCCCAAATTAAGGAGAAGCCACTAGAGTGGGAAACATCTGATTGGTTGTTATATGAAGATATTTTATAGCCTTTCACAGGAAACCAGTAAAAAAGTTCAGTTGGAGTTGCACAGCAAGGAAGGAACAGGAAACTGAGACAACTCTAGCACAGTCAATGTTGTCAAGTGATAGGCCAGTGACTTTCCATAGGAAAGAGCAATGGGTGAAACAGGATGAAACTGAAGAGAATGTGGCACAAGAAGATACTGTGGAACTTTCTATAGAATGCCTGCAGGAAATGGAGAACAAAGAATGTGCCCTCAGTTTAGAAGAAAATGATCTAAGGGAAGAGTTGCTTGGTTAGATAGAAGTAAGAAGTGATTAAATAGAGATGGACAGAAATACAAAGATCAATGGAAGAACTAGACTACAGAAAGTCAATAACCCCCCAAAAGTTACAAGTTTGATAAAACAAATGAGCACAGTAATTAGGACTGCTAAAAAATCACGCAGTATAACAGAAGCAAATAGTATATATTACTCTGCAGCTAAATTATTAACAGATATCTTACTACAAAAACACAGGGAAAGGAAGGGGTGAAATTAAATGCCATCATGGAAGTATTGAATAGAGAAAACTGTAAAGCAATTAAGACAAAAAGTGTCACTGTTAGAAGAATGCAGAAGAGGGAGCAGATCAGCAAAAATACTCAGAAAACTAGATGTGATAAAAACAATGTGCAGTATCAGAACAGATCAAGATCTATCATGTACTATCATAAATAAACTAAAAATATCAGCAAAGGCAAAAAATATAAAAGATATGCATAGAAATATAAAGGAAAAGTACAAAATAAGCAATTTATTGATAACCCCAAAAGAATTATAGAGAACTGGGAAACAAGGCAAAAAAATTGAAACATCACCAAAAAAGTAGAAATAGATACATTTTGGAGAAATTAACTATGAAGATCGCGTGTAACATAATAAAGATGCTGAATGGATAGAAGTACTAAAAGAAAAAATAAAAAGTTCAACTGTACAACATATGAAATGGGATGAAGTACCGGCCAGAGAAATTGAAACAAAGTTCAGAAAAACTCCTAAATGGAGAACCTCAGGCCCAGATGTAGTACCTAACTTCCAGCTAAAAGTATTAGCATCTTTACATGAAGATTTAGCCATGAGTAAGAACTATTTATCTGTGCACCCCAAACAAATGCCAAGCTGATTAACAGCAGGAAAAACAATGCTCCTATTTATGAGCAAACCTGCAAGCTATCCTAAAAACTATAGACCAATAACTTGCATTCAGATGATATATAAACTGTACACTGGAATTGATGCTAAAGAGTTTATAGGCATTTAGGAGAAAACTCAATCATGGCAATAGAACAAAGGGGTAACAAAAGAAAATCATATGGAACAAAGGATCATTTGTCATTAAATAAAGTCATAATGAAGAACTGTAAAACGGAAAGAATGTTAGTATGGCATGAATAGAGTACGAGTTGGGAGGGTGGCCTAATGGCTAAGGTGTTTGCTTTACAAACACAAGGCGCAGGGTTTGAGTCTCACAAGGGATAATTGGCTAGGCTTAAAATGGCTCGCAAGGGCAGTTAACTTAGTACTAATCTATGAACCTATGAACTACAAAAATGCATTTGATAGTATCCCACATTCATAGATAAGAGAGTGCTTAAAATATATAAGATACATCCTACACTGATCAATTACATTACAGTGACCATGAAACAGTTGCAAACCACTTTGCAATTAAGCCATGATAAAGGACAACTTATTATTCCAGGGATAAACATTCAAAGGAGGATATTCCAGGGTGACTGTCACCGCTGCTTTTTGTCTTGCCATTAACCCATTAAGCTGTCTGCTTAACAGATTAGGTCATGGCTATAATTTAGCTCTCAGAAAACAAGAAAGTGTAAAGACTTCTCGTCTTCTTTTTGTGAATGATTCGAAACTATATAGTTCAACAGATGAGGAACTGAAATCACAACTGCAAGTGATCAACCCTTTTTCAGATGATATAACAATGTCATTTGTTCTTGATAAATGTGCAAAAGCAACCTTTAAAGCAGGAAAACTGCAGTACCAAGAAAACAGCAGCCTGGGACAGGAGTGTGATACAAAGAACTTGAGCAAGACGGAGTATATAAATATTTGGAAACTGATGAAGGATCAACAATAAAACATGAACAAATGTGAAAAAAAAACTTAGTAAGGAATATTTTAAAAGACTAAAATTAATACTGAAACCAGCACTGAAATCTAGGAACAAAGTCCAGGCTATAAACCAATTTGCTCTTCCTGTCCTAACTTACAGTTTTGAAGTGACTGACTGGCTCCAACAGGTGCTGAATCTGTTGGACAGGAAAACAGGAAGGATGCTTCATGCTTATCAAATGATTTATAAAAATTAGTATATACCAAGATTATATATTCACCGTTCTGAAGGAGGTATGGACCTCCTCAAAATTGACTGTATGTATACATCTACAATCATAGGACTGCATATCTATCTGCTGACCTCACTTGACCCATGCATAGTGAAAGTTTTAAAACATGAGAAGAATAACACAAAGATTACTTTCCTTCTTAGTTTAGCAGAAGCATATTGGTATCAAGCAGGAATGGATAAGAAGTAGATAAATATCAGGCAGCAATGAATGTGCCAAAAAAAAAAAAAAAAACAATAGAAAGAATGTAAGGTGAGGGATCAGATAAGAAGAAATGTGGAAAGTCCATAAATATGGTTGCAAGTACAGAAAACTGTTGGAAAAACCTCATGCTGATCAGGATCGAAAGCAGGAATGGTTAAGGAGAGGTGAACTTAAACAAAAAGTTGAAAGATTAATATTGGCGGCCCAAGATATGGACTACGTACACATTGGTTTACAAAGTCCATTGAACATGTGGGAGAAACAGGCAAATGTAGGTTTTGTAAAATAAAATTGGAAACAGTCGCACATCTTTTTGCTGGTTGTGATATACTAATGGCAAAAGGACTGCATACCGAAAGGCATAACAATGTGGCAAGACTGTTGCACTGCAGATTGTGCAAGCATTATAATATTGAAGTAGCTGAAAAACACTGGAAACCTGAGCCACAAACTATTGCAGAAAATAATGAAGTTTATATCACATGGGATCATCCATTACCAACAGTTCAAAAAAATGGATGTGAGAAAACCAGATATAGCACTCCATGAAAAGAAGACAAAAGAACCATTGATCATTGAAATTCATATATCCAGTGACTACAGTGTCTTACATACAGAGACACACATTTATAAAATACCAGGATTTGCAGGTAGAAACAAGGACAATGTGGAAGAAGGATACCCAGACAGTTCCAACAGTAGTAGGGGCAACAAGTCTTATAAAAAATAATTTACAACCATACTTAGATATGTTACCAGTACATGTAACTCTGTATGAATTGTAGAAGGAGTCAATACTGGGCACATTGTGGTTGATGGGAAGAGCACTTCTGGGTATCATCAAAGATTGAAACAATACTAATTTCATGAAACTGAATCATACTTTGACTT
Source organism: Protopterus annectens (assembly GCF_019279795.1). Classification (NCBI taxonomy): domain Eukaryota; kingdom Metazoa; phylum Chordata; order Ceratodontiformes; family Protopteridae; genus Protopterus; species Protopterus annectens. The sequence goes on along the minus strand of NC_056729.1, from coordinate 1,614,784,746 downwards.
AGGAATGGGGTACATTCCCATTATGGTATTAGAAGCCCAACAGAATTGGAGAAATTAAAATACAGAAAGCAAGCAGTTTAGAGCTGGTGCATAGCTGGACTTACTTGATTTCAGAGGCTCTTTATTGTGTGAAACAATCAGTACAGAGTGGGTGTGTAGTAACACTTAACACATCTCATAGATCCTTGATTGGCAAAAGGCATCAGTTTAGAGCTGGTGGGTAGCAGAACTTATCTGACCTCAGAGGTCCTTTGTTGTCTATCCCAGTCTGTTTAGAAGAAGTGTATAATGTGACTTATCTAACTTCAGAGCTACTTAGCTGCAGGATGCCTTTGGTTTACATCTGATACACAGTGAGGCTTATCTGAGATCAAATATATTTTGTTGCAGAAAGTAGTCAGTTTAGAGCTGGTGAAAATTGTCACTTGGTTTCTAGAATTAATCTGTTTAGAGCTGGTATGTAATAAGACTTACCTGACCTCAGCAATACTTTGTTTCACATAGCCATAAGTTTAGATTAGATTGCTTAGCAACTTACCTAACCTCAGAAGCCCTTCATTGCAGAAACAAATCTATTTGGAGCTGTTGCATAGGAGGACTTACCTGACATCAGAGGCTCTGTGTTACAAAAAGAAGTCATTTTAGAACTGGCGTGTAGTGCAGCTTAACTGATCTCAGAGAATTTTCACTGCAAAAAAAAAAATCAGTTTAGACCTTGCATATAGAGAGAATTATCTTAACTCAGAGGCTTTTCAATAATGAAAATAAGCTGTTTAGAGCTGGTGTGTAACAGGACTTTTCTGGCCTCAGAGGCTCATTGTTTCAGACATACCATTCAATTGTACAGATTTTTGCAGAATGTCCACTTTTGTACCTCATATTTTGGTGTGTTACTCATGAATAAAAATTGTGTTTTTTTTTTTTTTTTGACAAATTGCTGGTATGATCTAAGGATTAAAGTCCGTAAATAATGACATTTATTTGAGTTTCAGATTTCATACCTTTCAGAAAATGCATGTTAAATAAAGTCATAGTGGAGAACTGTAAAAAGAGGAAGAATTTAAGTATGGCATGGATTGACTACAAACAAGCATTTGATAGTATCCCATATTCATAAATAAAAGAGTGTTTAAAAATGTATAGGATGCACCCTACACTGATCAACAACATTACACTGACCATTAAACAGTGGCAGACCACATTGCAATTAAGCCATGATAAAGGGCAAATTATTACCTCAGAGATAAAAATTCAAAGGGCGATATTCCAGGGTAACTCTTTGTCACCGCTGCTGTTCTGTCTTGCCCTTAACCCATTAAGCTGTCTACTTAGCTTAGGCCATGGCTATAATTTGGCTCACAGAAAGCAACAAAGTGTAAAGACTTCTCATCTTCTCTTTGTTGATGATTTAAAACTATATAGCACATCAGATGAGGAACTGAAAGCACAACTGCAAGTTGTCAAAACTTTTTTAGATGATAAAAGAATGTCATTTGGTCTTTATAAATGTGCAAAAGCAACCTTTAAAGCAGGAAAACTGCAGCACCAAAAAACATCAGTTTGGGACAAGAATATGATATAAAATAACTTGAGCAAGAGGGAGTGTATAAATATTTGGGAATTGATGAAGGATCAACAATAAAACATGAACAAATGTGAATAAAACTTAGTAAGGAATACTTTAGAAGACTTAACGTAGTCCTGAAAACAACTTTGACATCTAGGAACAAAATTAAAGCTATAAACCAATTTGCTCTTCCTGTCCTAATTTACAGTTTTGGAGTGATTGAATGGCCCCAAAACCTGTTGGATAAATTAGACAGGAAAACAAGAAAAATGCTTCATGCTCACCAAATGATTTACAAAATATATCAATGCATACCAAGATTATATATTTCCTGTTTTGAAGGAGGTATGGACTTCACTGAAACTGATTACATGTACAGATCTGCAATCGTAAGACTGCATACATATCTGCTGACCTCACAAGACCGAAACATAGTGAAAGTTTTGAAACATGAGGAAAATAAATCTAAGATGACTTCCCTTCTTAGTCTAGCAGAAGCATACTGGCGTCAAACAGGAATGGAAACCAAACCAGAAGTAAATAAAAATCAGGCAGCAACTGAATGTGCCAAAAAACAAAAGAAAAAAAGAATATAAGGTGAAGGATCAGATGAGAAGGCAAGACACGTAGAAAATGCATAAATATAGTTGCAAGTACAAAAGTCTCCAGGAATAAGCTCAAGTTGATCAGGATCTAATGAAGGAATGGTTAAAGAGAGGCAAATTCAAACCAATGATACCTCCTATACTGTGTCAACAGATATTGCCAATATGCTGGCTGACAGATTCAGTGCCAACTTTACCCCTCTCTCCCCCTAAGGGATCAGTCACAATACCAGTAGATTGCCAGGCACCAAGTATTACTACTACACAGGTTAAAACAACACTGTCCAAGGCCAAGAATACAGCTTCTATGGGACCTGACAATATCCCTGGCTGTGTTCTACATGAACTACATAGTGAACTGACACCTCACCTGTGTGCCCTGTTCAATCACAACCTCACCTCAGGCTTTGTCCCTACCAACTGGCGCACTGCCACAGTCATCCCTCTCCACAAAGGAGGAGTGACTACAGACCCTGGGAACTATTGCCCCATTAGCCTGATGAGTCTGATATGCAAAGCTATGGAACACATCATCATGGACCTAATAAACAAGGACATAGGGAATCTCCAAACTCTGGATCCCACACAGTTTGGTTTTGTGAAGGGTAGATCATGCCTGCTCAACTTGGTCGACTTCTTTGAGTCAGTCACCAGAGCTGTGGATGAAGGCAAGGTGGTTCATACAGCCTACCTTGATCTGGCCAAGGCCTTTGATACCATTCCCCACTCAGGAATCATAGAAAAACTCTCTAAGCTAGGCATCAATCCCTATATCTCTAGGTGGGTTGCAAACTGTCTCACAGGTAGAACCCACAGTGTGAAAGTAGCTGACTCCAAGTCAGATTGCTGACCAGTCACGAGTGGAGTCCCACAGGGTTCGGTCCTGGGTCCTCTCCTGTTTGGTATCTACTTCTCTGAAGTCCAGGCCAACACGAAGGGACTCTGGCTGACAAAGTTCTCAGACAATTGCAAGTTGGGAGCTATTATTAACTCCCCAAGAGATGTTGACATCCTATAGAAAGGCCTCACTGAGATCAATGACTGGTGTCAAAACTATGGCCTGAAGCTCAATGCCGAAAAATGTGTTGTCATCCCCTTTGGGAAAAACCCAGTTCCCATGAATTACCACATTGTCACTGTGGGCAGAAAGTTCTTCTATGTGGCACATCTCATTACTAAGGGTTTTGCATCCAGGTAGAAAGAAGTCATTGTCTCCCTCTACTCTTCCCTCATTAGGCCAATCATTGAATACAATGCCCCATTTGGCATGTACCTCACTAAATACCTGCAACAACTGGAGAGGCCACAAAAGTACCTCACAAAGAGGATCCTAGGCCTTAAACATTTGTCCTATATGGACTGACTAAAAAAACTCCAACGATTCTCTGTCTCCTATCACTTACTTAGAGGTGATCTCTGTTTGACTTACAAAACCATGTCTGACCCAGCTCTGTTAGAAATGCTACATCTAAAGAAATTCCAATCCCACCACACCACACGCTCTAGAGACCTCAATCTCATTACCATAATCAACAGAAAATGCTGGAGGGACAGATTCATAACCCACAGACTGCCCATGCTATGGAACAGACTTCCCATACATGTCAAGCAGAGCACCTCACTGCCCCTCTTCAAGAGAAATGTTAATGAGTGGATGGGAAATAGAAAATTCACTTCAGGGATCACTCCAGTGGCTTTACTCGACAGATACACTGGGAACTAAGGTCAGGTGGCATGATGCCAGGATAATCCTATGGGCTAGGCTTGTGAGAGCCCCAGGACCATTAGCCTAGTATACACCTATGAACCTATGAAAAGATGAAAGGTTAATATTAGCTGCCCAAAATAGTGGACTACATACACTTTGGTTTACAAATTCCATTGAACGTGTGGGAGAAACAGACAAATGTAGGTTTTGTTTTAACAGAATTGGAAACAGTTAAATACCTTGTTCCCGGTTGTGAGATACTAGTGGCAGAAGCACCGTATACTGAAAGGTATAGTAATGTGTCAAGACTGCTGCACTGGGGATTGTGCAAACATAATAATATTGAAGTAGCTGAAAAATACTGGGAACATGAGCTTCAAAGTATCATAGAAAATGATCAAGTATATGGCACATGGGATCACCCTTTACAAACAGTTCAAAAGATAGATGTAAGAAAACCAGATACGGTGGTCCATGCAAAGACGACAAAAGTAGCATTGATCATTGAAATCGCTACACCCAGTGACTACAGTGTCTTGCATACAGAGATACACAAAGTCATAAAATATCAGGATTTGCAGGCAGAAGCAAGAGCCATGTGGAAGAAAGATACCCAGACAGTTCCAATAGTAGTAGCAGCAACAGGTCTTATAAACTAGAATCTACAATTGTATTTAGACATGTTACCAATACATGTAACTCCATACGAAGTGCAGAAGGAGTCATTACTGAACAGATTGGTGGTGCTGCAAAGAGCACTTCTGGCTGACATCAGAGATTGAAACAATACTAATTTCATGAACTTTAATCATACTTTGACTTAGGAATGGGGTTCATTCACATCATGGTATTAGAAATTATTACAATTATACAATAATTACAATTATTATGATAGTAGGAGACAAAATCTCCTACTATCAAAATATTCAAAATAAACATACTACTAACACTCCAACATTTTGGGCTGCAATCAACTCTGTTTTACAACCCGAGAAAACGTCCACCTCACACCCAAAACAGGAAACAACCAAGACAATATCCCTACCCAATTCAATAAATACTTTACAGCAACAATCCAAGCCTTAGCTAATAGCCAAACTAATACTAATCACCCCATCCCAACAAAAGTATCTACTCCAAATGAAATGCAAGATAATAGCACCCACTTTAACTTTCATTCAGTATCAATCAAGATCATTCGAAAACTTCTCCAAAAACTCAAACCCACCACCCTGGCTGCTGATAACCTGCCCGCCGAATATCTACAATTAGCCTCAGACATTATAGCCTACCCTGTGCTATCCTCATTAACAGATCCAAGTCAAATTGTCCAGTACCCCATTTATGGAAAATATCCCATATAATACCACTGCACAAAGGGGTAACTCCTTTGAATTCAATAACTATTGGCCTATAGCTATACTATCCCCCTTATCAAAAATCCTTGAGGGGGTAATACACACACAACTGATGGAATATCTACTAGAAAACAAATTACTATTTACACAGTAACATGGCTTTAGACCCTTCCATAGTACCACCACTGCACTTACATCATCCATTAACACCATCAATCAGCACAGAAATAATGGACTTCTCATATCTGCTACATTCTTAGACTTATCCAAAGCTTTTGACATGCTTAATCACCTTAAATGTCTTCACTCACTCTCTACCTTAAACCTCAGCACCTCCACTACTACATGGTTAAAGAGCTATTTATCAGGGAGGCAGCATACAGTACAATGGCAGAACCAAATATCCTCCTTACTGCCTGTTTCCCTAGGGGTCCCCCAAGGCTCCATCTTAGGTCCTGTACTCTTCACTCTTTTCACCAATCAACTCCCATCCACCACACCTAAAACCTCTATAGTCCAATTATGCAGATGACACCACTATTATATGTGCAGTCCCCACACTTGATCACCTACTTTCCCAAACACAGGAGTGCTTTTCACTAGCCGAAACTTGGTTCACCAATCATCACCTCATTCTTAACCCAACTAAAACAAAATTACTCCTCTTCAGCTCTTATAGATCCTTCCCCCTAACAGACAACTTTGCTATCACCTCCAACAACAAAATTATTATTGCACCAACCACCCACACCAAACTGCTAGGCATTGAAATAGACAGTCACCTTAGATTTGATTTTCACATTGCTCAAACCATAAAGAAAGTTCACAAAAAACTTGGACTGCTCTATCGTAACGATCACTATCTCTTAAAGCAATCTAAAACAACAATAGCCAGGACACATCTGCTATCTACACTTCCCCTGTGCTCACTAAACTTTGTAAAACTGATCTAAACAAACTTGAATCCTGCTATAATAAGATAGCCAGATTTGCTACAGAATCATCCTACAGAACACATCACTGTGAGTCTCAACAAGCTTAACTGGTTAGAAGTCCCACTATTATTTCAAATAAATCAACTCTCACTAGCACACAAAATATTAAACCACTCAGACAAAATTCCAGCTCTTCACATCTTATACATCCTCACACTACAACAAGAACCTTGAGATCTAGCACCCTAAATCACCTAGAGGTCAACAAATTTAACAATGAGACAGGAAAATCTGTCTACAGCCACTCTGTCTCCAAACTCTGGTACTCCCTTCCTCCCCACCTAACATCCAACAACTCTACCACTCAATTTAAGAAACTCCTTAAAGTTCACTTCATGAACAACAGGCTATGCTCCTGTCTCACCCCTGGATAAACCTGAGATTGCAGCTAACTCCCATATACCTCAATAACAATTGCTATTTTCTCACTATCTACAGTCCATTCGTGACTATAGGAAATTAAATGTTTTTGACTCTCAAGTTAAGATAGCAGTACCAACTACTTTTCCAACAAGTATAATAACCACTATATGGATTCTATGTATAGCTTGTCATATTTGGAATGTATTATGTAATGTCCTACCTTGTTTTGTTCAAATTTACTTTGAGTGTGTGCAATATGCTGTCATTTAATTATAATGTTAGTTTGCCTGAAATGAAAGTTAATTCTAAATCTTTAAGATGCTGTGAATGTATGTACTTGGAGCTTTTCTCCCCAGGCCTGTGCTGAAAATGGACCTGTGTCCAGTCGGACTTTCCCAGTTAACAAATGTAAAATAAAAATAAAATAAAAATAAATAAATAAAAATCCAAAAAATTTGGAGAAAAAAATAAAAGGAAAGCAGTTTTGAGCTAGTGTGTAGTGGAACTTGCCTTACCTCAGTGGCCCTTCACTGCAGAAAAGAAACCATTGTAGCCTTTTGTATAGCAGGACTTACCTTAACTCAGAGGGTCTTAATTGGTGAAAGCAATATGTTTAGAGCTGGTGCATAGTGGGACTTACCTGACGTCAGTGGCCCTTCTATGCAAATGTAATCTATTTATGTGTAGTGTGTAGGAGAAGTTAATGGACTTCAGCAGCCCATTCATATGTTATGGATTCAGTTTAGAGCTTATTTGATGTGGGACTTACCTAATCTCAGAGGCTCTTTGTTGTGGAAATCAGTCAGTATAGAGCTAGTGTGAACTCAGACTTATCTCATTTAAGAGTTTATTAGTTGCAGAAAGCATTTTGTTTAGATCTAGTCTATTAGTTGCAGAAAGCATCTGGTTTAGATCTAGTAGGTAAATAGCATTACCTGACCACCCATGCTCTGTGTTGCATCTATCAGTTTGGAGCTGTTAAACATCATAGCTTACCTAACCTGAGAGATCCTTTTTTGCAGAAAGCAATCAATTTAAAAGTGGTGTATAGCAGGACTTACCTGATCTCAGATGCCCTTGGTTGCAGAAATAAATCAGTGTAGAGCTGTTGAGTATTATGACTTAGCTGACTCAGAGGCCCTTCATTGTGAAAAGAAATCAGTTTAGAGTTGGGTGTTTAATGGGACTTATCTGATCTCAGAGACCCTTCACCGGTGAAAGCAATAGGTTTAGAACTGATCCATAATGAAATGTGTCTTAACTCAGTCACCCTTTTTTGTGGAAAGCAGTCATTTTAGACTCGGTGCATAGATGGATTTACTTTGACCCAGAAGTCCTTCATTACAGAACGCAAACAGTTCAGAGGAGATGCATTACATGACTCAGCTGACCTCAGAGGACCTTCATTTTGTAAAGTAATCAGTTTAGAGCTGGCACATAGTGGGAGTTACCAGACATCAAAGGTTCATCAGTTCAGAAAGCATTTGATTTACAGCTTGCAGATAGTGGGACTTACCATGATTTCAGTGCCCCTTTGCTGCAGAACAGTTTTAAACTGGAAAAAACTATATTGGTTGCTAAAACTAATCAGTTTATAGCTGGTGATAGCATAAGGCAGTTATTTGCAGATTTTGGTTTAGACATGGCAGGTAGTTGGTACTACCTAATCTCAGACACTATTTGTTGTGGGAAGTAATCAGTTTAGATCTGGTGAATAGCAAGACTTACCAGATCTCAGATGCCCTTGGTTCCGGAAATGAATCAGTATAGAGCTGGAGAAAATAGTAACTCACCTGACCACAGAAGACTTTCATTGCAAAAAGAAAATAGTTCAGGGTTTGTGCACAGTGGAATTTATCTGATTTCAGCAGCCCTGCAGTGGTGAAAGCAATCACTTTAGGACTAGTCCATAGCAGTACTTACCTGACCTCAGGTACTATTCATTTTTGAAAGCAGTCATTCTAGGGCTGGTGCATATAATCAGGATTTACCTTACCTCAAAGGCACTTCTTTGTAGAAAGCAAAAAGATAAGAGCTGCTGGACTTACCTGATCTCACCTGATCTCAGAGACCTGTTGTTGTAGAATGCAGTCAGTATAGAGATGGTGTGTAGCGGGTCTATATTATAAAGTCGACCACTTACTTACCAGAACGCCTAAACGTCGACCCGTCTTCATCGAACCGTGAAAACATCGATCGTCCAGAAGAGCGAAAGCGGAAACGTCAAATCGTCATGGTTGGCCTTCTGTGGTATAGCTCCGTAAGGTAAGTGTGCGATAGTTACGGACCTTAAGGTTAGGGTGCGGATTAAGGTAAGTGCATAGATGGTAATGTATGTTAGATTTAGTGCAGGGTTTTGTTAAGTGTATATGTATGGATTATTTAGTTTGTTTGGGTTTAGCTTTTTAAGGTAAGTGTGCGATAGTTATGGACCTTAGGGTTAGGGTGCGGGTTAAGTTAAGTGCATAAATGGTGGTATATGTAAGATTTAGTGTAGGGTTAGAAGTAGGGTTTAGTTTAGGGTTAGAAGTAGGGTTTTGGTTAGTGTATGCATGTGGTTTATTTAGTTTGTTTGTGTAGGTAGTATGTAACGGGCGGTGGAGAGGGACAAGTATGATAGTTCGACTTTTTAAATTTCGTGGTTTAGGGCATTCGGTGTTTATGCGGTTCGATGATGATGGGTTGACATTTAGGTATTTGATGAAGTAAGTGGTCGATTTTATAATATAGAGCCTGTGTAGCGACACTTTCCTGATCTCATAGATAATTGAGTGGCAAAAGGAATCAGTTTAGAGCTGGTGGATTGCTAAACCTACCTGATCTCAGAGGCCCTTTGTTGTGGAACACAGTCAATTTAAAAGAAGTATGTAGTGGGACCTACCTGACTTCAGAGACCCTTAGTGGCAGGATACCTTTGGTTTAGAGCTGGCAGATAGTAACACTTACCTGAGATCAGAAGACTTTTGTTGTTGAAAGCAGTCAAATTAGAGCTGGCAAAAACTGTGACTTGGTTTCCAAAATTAATCAGTTTAGTGCTGGTATGTAACAAGACTTACCTGATCTAAGAGGCACTTTGTTTCAGATAGCAATAAGTTTACAGTTGGAGAGAATAAAACAGAAACAAATCAGTTTAGAGCTGTTGCATAGCAGAACTTGGGGATATGCATTGCAAAAAGAAATAATTTTAGAGCTTGTGTGCAGTGGGACAAAACTGACCCTTCATTGCAATAGAGATGCAGGGCAATGTGACTCACCTGACCTTAGAAGCCTTCATTCTAAAAATAAAATAGTTTAAAGATGGTGCATGGTGTGATTTATATGATCTCAGTGCCTATTCATTGGTGAAAGCAATCAGTTTGGAACTGGTCCATAAAGGTGCTTATCTGACCTCAGAGACTCTTCTTTGTTGAAAGCAGTCACTTTAGGGCCCTTGTATAGCAAGATTTACTTGACCTCAAAGGTTCTTCATTGCAGAAAACAAACATTTTAGAGCAGGTGCATAGCTGGACTTTTCTGATATCAGAGCCCCATCTTTGTGGAACACAATCAGTATGGAGTTGGTGTGTAGGGAGACTTACCAGATGTCAGAAATTACTGACTTGGAAAATGAATCAGTTTAGAGCTGGTGTATAGAGGTACTTACCTGAACCCAGAGATGCTTTTTCAGTGAAAGCAATCATTTTAGAGATGGTGTGTACTGGAACTTACCTGACCTTAGAGTCCCTTAGTTGTGGAATGCAGTCAAATGGAGGTGTGTAGTGGAACTTACTTGACTTTAAAGGCTGTTAGCTGCCAGATATCTTTAGTTTAGAACTGTCAAGTAGTGGGGCCTACCTGAGATTAGAGGTCTTTTGTTCCAGAAAGCAGCCAGTTTTGAGCTGGTAAAAATTGTGATTTCATTGTTGAAATTAATAAGTTTAGAGCTGGTGTATAATAGGGCTTTTCAAACCTCAGAGGGACTTTGTTTCAGATAGCAATACTTTCAAAACTGGAGAGCTTAGCAACCTAGCTAACCTCAGGGGTCCTTCATTGTAAAAATAAATCAGTTTAGAACTGTTGCATAGCAGGACTTACCTGACATCAGAGGCTCTGTGTTGCGAAAAGAAATCAATTTAGAGCTAGTACATAGCGAGACTTAGCTTACCTCAGCTGCCCATCATTTAGGAAAGAAAATCAGTTTTAGCTTTGTGTATTGCAGGACTTACCTTAGCTAAGAGGCTCTTCTATGGTGAAGACAATCTGTTTAGAGCTGGTGCATAGCGGGACTTTCTTGACCTCAGAGGAATTCCTATACAGAAAGTACTGGTCCTTACCTGAATTCAGAGGCCCTTGTTGCAGGATGCCCTTGGTTTACAGCTGGCAGATTACCTGAGATTAGAAGTATTTTGTCACAGAAAGCAGTCAGTTTACAGCTGGCAATATTGCATCTTGGTTGCTGAAATTAATCAGTTTAGAGCTGGTGTGTAACAAGCCTTTGCCTGATCTCAGAGGAAATTTGTTTCATCTAGCAATACATTCAGAGCTGGAGAGCATAGCAACCTACCTAACCTCAGAGGTCTTTCATTCTAGCAAAAAAAAATCAGTTTACAGCTGTTACATCACAAGGCTTACCTAACATCAGAGGCTCTGCAATGCGAAAAGAGTTGTCTGAATGGAGAGATGATAAAATATGCAAGTAAAGGATAGTAGCATTGCTGGAAATAAATTAATCCACAAGTCTTGGTGAGTACCTTCACAAGGTGGAACCTTTTTTTGCAGAATCTCACCAAGACAACACTGATGTATAGACTGTATTTTATATAGTATATATCATGGACAAAAGTAAGTTAAAAAATAAAAAGACAGCTGGGTACACAAGTCCCAGGATAAAAAAAGTGTCCAGTTCCAGTAGATGCACTGGTGCCAAGACTGGAAGAAATGACAACGTAGAATATTCAAGACACAGAAACATTCCTACAATGAGATTAGGCTAGTCTCAGGGGGAGAATGACCCCCCCCCCCCGTTGTAGAAGGAAGTAGTAGTCCACAATAAACACAAAAACTGACAGGTCAAAAAAGAGCCATAAAGATGGTAGAGTGAAGTCCTGAGGATAAGAAGAAATTATGTATTGTTACTATTATGCAAGAAGCCCAGAATTTATGGATAGAAGATATACAAAAAGATTAAGAGAGAAATTAGAGGGAAGGAAAATACTTGCATAAGAAAAAGCAGTCAAAATATTGAAATGCAGTTTGCATTCATAAATACAGTAGATTCACAAAAAACATTAAAGAGGCCAAGAAACCATAGGACATTTGGAAAAAGAAGCAACTGAGAAAGTGTAAAACTATAAAGGACAAAATCTAGAGAGTTTGGAAAGCTATAAAAAAGAAACATGGCTATGGGAAAGAAAGACAGCTCTGATATGGGGAAATGTTTATGCAAAGCAGAAAACCAAACTAGTCAATACAAAGAAAGCAGATCCAAAGATATTTGAAGAGAAATACATGCAAAGGCACCCATATATGGAAAATTTCAGAATTAAAAAAATAAGATCACAAAGGGGGAGCATGGTACAGAAGATTAGTAAAGTACAAGTTAAACAAATAGAAGTTGAAGTTATGGAATGCATGCAATGCGAAGGATTTAGTGGAGAAAATCTAACTCACGTTATGTCACAGCAAGACCCGAGTTAGATTTTCTGCACTAAATCCTTCACGTTGCATGTACAGCATGGGAGACAGAGCAAGATGCAGAGGACAGGAAGAAATGGAAACAGATGATTTGCTCTGGCAACCCCTAACGGGAACAGCCAAAAGAAAAAGAAGAAGAAGTTATGTCACAGCATGAAGGAGAAATGATTAACAGGAGACATCTGAAAAACAAATATCTTCATGGGAAAGAAAAAAGAGATTTAATCTGATTTAATGTTTATGCAAAGCAGAAAGCAAACAAATCATTACAAAAAAGCAGCACTAAAGATATTTGTAGAGAATTACAGGCAAAGGCATCTAGATATGGAACATTTTACAACAAGAAAATAAGAAAACAAAGGGGGAAGTTGAAAAGAGGATGAGTAATGGAGAAGATAAAAAAACAGAAAATGAGGTCATAGATTACCTGTAATATGAAGGATTTAGTGTAAAAAATCCAACTGTGGTTTTTCAGGCTAGCTAGTTGTTGCTGAAGCACCTACCAAGGGGAGAAAACGCTGAGAGAAGAAAAGGAGCCACTTTTGTGATTTTAAGTATTTTCTTCTGATTTTTTGTTAAGTTTTACTGCTTTGTCGCCTACTTTTTGGTATTTTCCAGCTTGCTAAAGTTTATATCTGTAACAGTAACAGTACCTGTAACACATCTAGAGCCAGTTTACTGCATTTTCTGTGTTGCACTTAATTTAAAATCATTTTTTTCATCTAAAAACTGCATTTTACCTGATTTTGGCCTAGCACTCAAGTGTGGGGTCATTTATTGCACTGTTGTGATTATTTTGCTGCTTGTGTATCTCTGATACCTTTAAACTACAACAAAAAGAAAAAAAAATCTTGCTTTTTTCCCACTTTCTGAAAGTTAAGAAAGTTCAGTTACAGATTTGCTGTTCTGAACTGTTTGGAAGTTTCTAGAAGGCCAGTGCTTTCTTGGGCTAAAGGGAAGTCTCTGTGTTCACCAGTGGGAGTGGTTAACACTGAACTGCCTGCCTGTCCCTGGAGGAGTGGTTACTACCTAGAAGTTGTAGTTTTATTGGCCATTTTGGGTCAATTCTAAACTCATTGATCTGTCTCTCTTAAAACCAGGCTGCCTCGTGGTTTTGGCATCTTTTCAGGCTTGCTAGTTGTTGCTGAAGCACCTACCAAGGGGAGAAAATGCTGAGAGAAGAAAAGGAGCCTCTTTTGTGATTTTTAAGTATTTTCTTCTAATTTTTTGTTAAGTTTTCCTGCTTTGCCGCCTACTTTTTGGCATTTTCCGGCTTGCTAAAGTTTATATCTGTAACAGTAACAGTACTTGGAACACATCCAGAGCCTGTACACTGCATTTCCTGTGTTGCACTTAATTTAAAATTGTTTTTTTCTCTAAAAACTACATTTTACCTGATTTTGGCCTAGCACTCAAGTGTGGGGTCAATTATTGCACTGTTGTGATTATTTTGCTGCTTGTGTATCTCTGCTACCTTTAAACTTCAACAAAAAAAAAAAAAAAAAATCTTGCTTTTTTCCCACTTTTTGAAAGTTAAGAAAGTTCAGTTACAGATTTGCTGTTTTGAACTGTTTGGAAGTTTCTAGAAGGCCAGTGCTTGCTTGGGCTAAAGGGAAGTCTCTGTGTTCACCAGTGGGAGTGGTTAACACTGAATAGCCTGTCTGTCCCTGGAGGAGTGGTTACTACCTAGAAGCTGTAGTTTTAGTGGCCATTTTGGGTTAATTCTAAACTCCTTGATCTCTCTTTCTTAAAACCAGGCTGCCTCATGGTTTTGGCATCTTTTCAGGCTTGCTAGTTGTTGCTGAAGCACCTACCAAGGACATAAAACGCTGAGAGAAGAAAAGGAGACACTTTTGTGATTTTAAGTATTTTCTTCTGATTTATTGTTAAGTTTTCCTGCTTTGCCACCTACATTTTGGCATTTTCCAGCTTGCTAAAGTTTATATCTGTAACAGTAATAGTAATTGGAAAACATCTTGAGCCAGTTTACTGCATTTCCTGTGTTGCACTTAATTTAAAATCTTTTTTTTTCATCTAAAATCTGCAGTTTACCTGATTTTGGCCTAGCACTCAAGTGTGGGGTCATTTATTGCACTGTTGTGATTATTTTGCTGCTTGTGTATCTCTGCTACCTTTAAACTACAACAAAAAGAAAAAACTAAAACAAAAAAATCTTGCTTTTTTCCCACTTTCTGAAAGTTAAGAAAGTTCAGTTAAAGATTTGCGGTTCTGAACTGTTTGGAAGTTTCTAGAAGGCCAGTGCTTGCTTGGGCTAAAGGGAAGTCTCTGTGTTAACCAGTGGGAGTGGTTAACACTGACCAGCCTGCCTGTTCCTGGAGGAATAGTTACTACCTAGAAGCTGTAGTTTTATTGGCCATTTTGGGTCATTTCTAAACTCCTTGATCTGTCTCTCTTAAAACCAGGCTGCCTCATGTTTTTGGCATCTTTTCAGGCTTGCTAGTTGTTGCTGAAGCACCTACCAAGGGGAGAAAATGCTGAGAGAAGAAAAGGAGCCACTTTTATGATTTTAAGTATTTTCTTCTGATTCTTTGTTAAGTTTTACTGCTTTGTTGCCTACTTTTTGGCATTTTCCGGCTTGCTAAAGTTTATATCTGTAACAGTAACAGTACTTGGAACACATCTAGAGCCTGTTTACTGCATTTCCTGTGCTGCACTTAATTTAAAATTGTTTTTTTCTCTAAAAACTGCATTTTACCTGATTTTGGCCTAGCACTCAAGTGTGGGGTCATTTATTGCACTGTTGTGATTATTTTACTGCTTATGTATCTCTGCTACCTTTAAACTACAACAAAAAGAAAAAACAAAAACAAAAAAATCTTGCCTTTTTCCCACTTTCTGAAAGTTAAGAAAGTTCAGCTACAGATTTGCTGTTCTGAACTGTTTGGAAGTTTCTAGAAGGCCAGTGCTTCCTTGGGCTAAAGGGAAGTCTCTGTGTTCACCAGTGGTAGTGGTTAACACTGAACAGTCTGCCTGTCCCTGGAGGAGTGGTTACTACCTAGAAGCTGTAGTTTTATTGGCCATTTTGGGTCAATTCTAAACTCCTTGATCTGTCTCTGTTAAAACCGGGCTGCCTCATGGTTTTGGCATCTTTTCAGGCTTGCTAGTTGTTGCTGAAGCACCCACCAAGGGGAGAAAACACTGAGAGGAGAAAAGGAGCCACTTTTGTGATTTTAAGTATTTTCTTCTGATTATTTGTTAAGTTTTCCTGCTTTGCTGCCTACTTTTTAATATTTTCCAGCTTGCTAAAGTTTATATCTGTAACAGTAATAGTAATTGGAAAACATCTTGAGCCAGTTTACTGCATTTCCTGTGTTGCACTTAATTTAAAATCTTTTTTTTTCATCTAAAATCTGCAGTTTACCTGATTTTGGCCTAGCACTCAAGTGTGGGGTCATTTATTGCACTGTTGTGATTATTTTGCTGCTTGTGTATCTCTGCTACCGTTAAACTACAACAAAAAGAAAAAATCTTACTTTTTTCCCACTTTCTGAAAGGTAAGAAAGTTCAACTACAGATTTGCTGTTCTGAACTGTTTGGAAGGTTCTAGAAGGACAGTGCTTGCTTGGGCTAAAGGGAAGTCTCTGTGTTCACCAGTGGGAGTGGTTAACACTGAACAGCCTGCCTGTCCCTGGAGGAGTGGTTACTACCTAGAAGCTGCAGTTTTATTGGCCATTTTGGGTCAATTCTAAACTCCTTGATCTGTCTCTCTTAAAACCAGGCTGCCTCGTGGTTCTGGCATCTTTTCAGGCTTGCTAGTTGTTGCTGAAGCACCTACCAAGGGAAAAAAATGCTGAGAGAAGAAAAGGAGCCACTTTTGTGATTTTAAGCATGTTCTTCTGATTTTTTGTTAAGTTTTCCTGTTTTGCCGCCTACTTTTTGGCATTTTCCGGCTTGCAAAAGTTTATATCTGTAACAGTAACAGTACTTGGAACACATCTAGAGCCTGTTTACTGCATTTCCTGTGTTGCATTTAGTTTAAAATCATTTTTTTTCTCTAAAAACTGCATTTTACCTGATTTTGGCCTAGTACTCAAGTGTGGGGTCATTTATTGCACTGTTGTGATTATTTTGCTGCTTGTGTATCTCTGCTACGTTTAAACTACAACAAAAAGAAAAAACAAAAACAAAAAAAATCTTGCTTTTTTCCCACTTTCTGAAAGTTAAGAAAGTTCAGCTACAGTTTTGCTTTTCTGAACTATTTGGAAGTTTCTAGAAGGCCAGTGTTTGCTTGGGCTAAAGGGAAGTCTCTGTGTTCTCCAGTGGGAGTGGTTAACACTGAACAGCCTGCCTGTCCCTGGAGGAGTGGTTATTACCTAGAAGCTGTAGTATTATTGGCCATTTTGGGTCAGTTCTAAACTTCTTGATCTTTCTCTCTTAAAACCAGACTGCCTCGTGGTTTTGGCATCTTTTCAGGCTTGCTAGTTGTTGCTGTAGCACCTACCAAGGGGAGAAAATGCTGAGAGGAGAAAAGGAGCCACTTTTGTGATTTTAAGTATTTTCTTCTGATTTTTTGTTAAGTTTTACTGCTTTGACACCTACTTTTTGGCATTTTCCGGCTTGCTAAAGTTTATATCTGTAACAGTACCAGTACTTGGAACACATCTAAAGCCTGTTTACTGCATTTCCTGTGTTGCACTTTATTTAAAATCATTTTTTTTTCATCTAAAAACTGCATTTTACCAGATTTTGGACTAGCACTCAAGTGTGGGGTCATTTATTGCACTGTTGTGATTATTTTGCTGCTTGTGTATCTCTGCTACCTTTAAACTACAACAAAAAGAAAACAAAATCTTGCTTTTTTCCCACTTTCTGAAAGTTAAGAAAGTTCATCTACAGATTTGCTGTTCTGAACTGTTTGGAAGTTTCTAGAAGGCCAGTGCTTGCTTGGGCTAAAGGGAAGTATCTGTGTTCACCAGTGGGAGTGGGTAACACTGAACAGCCTGCCTGTCCCTGGAGGAGTGGTTACTACCTATAAGCTGTAGTTTTATTGGCCATTTTAGGTAAATTCTAAACTCCTTGATCTGTCTCTCTTAAAATCAGGCTGCCTCATGGTTTTGGCATCTTTTCAGGCTTGCTAGTTGTTGCTGAAGCACCTACCAAGGGGAGAAAATGCTGAGAGGAGAAAAGGAGCCACTTTTGTGATTTTAAGTATTTTCTTCTGATTTTTTGTTAAGTTTTACTGCTTGCCGCCTACCTTTTGGTATTTTCCAGCTTGCTAAAGTTTATATCTGTAACAGTAACAGTACTTGGAACACATCTAGAGGCTGTTTACTGCATTTCCTGTGTTGCACTTTATTTAAAACTGTTTTTTTCTCTGAAAACTGCATTTTACCTGATTTTGGCCTAGCACTCAAGCGTCGGGTCATTTATTGCACTGTTGTGATTATTTTGCTGCTTGTGTATCTCTGCTCCCTTTTAACTACAACAAAAAGAAAAAAAAAAACAAAAAAAAATCTTGCTTTTTCCCACTTTCTGAAAGTTAAGAAAGTTCATTTACAGATTTGCTGTTCTGAACTGTTTGGAAGTTTCTAGAAGGCCATTGTTTGCTTGGGCTAAAGGGAAGTCTCTGTGTTCTCCAGTGGGAGTGCTTAACACTGAACAGCCTGCCTGTCCCTGGAGGAGTGGTTATTACCTAGAAGCTGTAGTATTATTGGCCATTTTGGGTCAGTTCTAAACTTCTTGATCTTTCTCTCTTAAAACCAGACTGCCTCGTGGTTTTGGCATCTTTTCAGGCTTGCTAGTTGTTGCTGTAGCACCTACCAAGGGGAGAAAATGCTGAGAGGAGAAAAGGAGCCACTTTTGTGATTTTAAGTATTTTCTTCTGATTTTTTGTTAAGTTTTACTGCTTTGACACCTACTTTTTGGCATTTTCCGGCTTGCTAAAGTTTATATCTGTAACAGTACCAGTACTTGGAACACATCTAAAGCCTGTTTACTGCATTTCCTGTGTTGCACTTTATTTAAAATAATTTTTTTTTCATCTAAAAACTGCATTTTACCAGATTTTGGACTAGCACTCAAGTGTGGGGTCATTTATTGCACTGTTGTGATTATTTTGCTGCTTGTGTATCTCTGCTACCTTTAAACTACAACAAAAAGAAAACAAAATCTTGCTTTTTTCCCACTTTCTGAAAGTTAAGAAAGTTCATCTACAGATTTGCTGTTCTGAACTGTTTGGAAGTTTCTAGAAGGCCAGTGCTTGCTTGGGCTAAAGGGAAGTCTCTGTGTTCACCAGTGGGAGTGGGTAACACTGAACAGCCTGCCTGTCCCTGGAGGAGTGGTTACTACCTATAAGCTGTAGTTTTATTGGCCATTTTAGGTAAATTCTAAACTCCTTGATCTGTCTCTCTTAAAATCAGGCTGCCTCATGGTTTTGGCATCTTTTCAGGCTTGCTAGTTGTTGCTGAAGCACCTACCAAGGGGAGAAAATGCTGAGAGGAGAAAAGGAGCCACTTTTGTGATTTTAAGTATTTTCTTCTGATTTTTTGTTAAGTTTTACTGCTTGCCGCCTACCTTTTGGTATTTTCCAGCTTGCTAAAGTTTATATCTGTAACAGTAACAGTACTTGGAACACATCTAGAGGCTGTTTACTGCATTTCCTGTGTTGCACTTTATTTAAAACTGTTTTTTTTCTCTGAAAACTGCATTTTACCTGATTTTGGCCTAGCACTCAAGCGTCGGGTCATTTATTGCACTGTTGTGATTATTTTGCTGCTTGTGTATCTCTGCTCCCTTTTAACTACAACAAAAAGAAAAAAAAAAACAAAAAAAAATCTTGCTTTTTCCCACTTTCTGAAAGTTAAGAAAGTTCATTTACAGATTTGCTGTTCTGAACTGTTTGGAAGTTTCTAGAAGGCCAGTGCTTGCTTGGGCTAAATGGAAGTCTCTGTGTTCACCAGTGGGAGTGGTTAACACTGAACAGCCTGCCTGTCCCTGAAGGAGTGGTTACTACCTAGAAGCTATAGTTTTCCTGCCCATTTTGGGTCAATTCTAAACTCCTTGATCTGTCTCTGTTAAAACCAGGCTGCCTCGTGGTTTTGGCATCTTTTCAGGCTTGCTAGTTGTTGCTGAAGCACCCACCAAAGGGAGAAAACGCTGAGAGGAGAAAAGGTGCCACTTTGTGATTTTAAGTATTTTCTTCTGATTATTTGTTAAGTTTTACTGCTTTGCCACCTACTTTTTGGCATTTTCCAGCTTTCTAAAGTTTATATCTGTAACAGTAACAGTACTTGGAACACATCTAGAGCCAGTTTACTACATTTCCTGTGTTGCACTTTATTTAAAACTGTTTTTTTCTCTAAAAACTGCATTTTACCTGATTTTGGCCTAGCACTCAAGTGTGGGGTCATTTATTGCACTGTTGTGATTATTTTGCTGCTTGTGTATCTCTGCTACCTTTAAAATACAACAAAAAGAAAAAAAATCTTGCTTTTTCCCACTTTCTGAAAGTTAATAAAGTTCAGTTCAGATTTGCTGTAATGAACTGTTTGGAAGTTTCTAGAAGGCCAGTGCTTGCTTGGGCTAAAGGGAAGTCTCTGTGTTCACCAGTGGGAGTGGTTAACACTGAACAGCCTGCCTGTCCCTGGAGGAGTGGTTACTACCTAGAAGCTGTAGTTTTATTGGCCATTTTGGGTTAATTCT
Source organism: Protopterus annectens (assembly GCF_019279795.1). Classification (NCBI taxonomy): domain Eukaryota; kingdom Metazoa; phylum Chordata; order Ceratodontiformes; family Protopteridae; genus Protopterus; species Protopterus annectens. Next base: position 1,614,764,815 of record NC_056729.1, on the reverse strand, counting down.
AAACTCCTTGATCTCTCTCTCTTAAAACCAGGCTGCCTCGTGGTTTTGGCATCTTTTCAGGCTTGCTAGTTGTTGCTGAAGCACCTACCAAGGGGAGAAAACGCTGAGAGAAGAAAAGGAGCCACTTTTGTGATTTTAAGTATTTTTTTCTGATTATTTGTTAAGTTTTACTGCTTGGCCACCTACTTTTTGGCATTTTCTGGCTTGCTAAAGTTTATATCTGTAACAGTAACAGTACTTGGAACACATATAGAGGCAGTTTACTGCATTTCCTGTGTTGCACTTAATTTAAAATCATTTTTTTTCATCTAAAAACTGCATTTTACCTGATTTTGGCCTAGCACTCAAGTGTGGGGTCATTTATTGCACTGTTGTGATTATTTTGCTGCTTGTGTATCTCTGCTACCTTTAAACTACAACAAAAAGAAAAAACAAAAACAAAAAAATCTTACTTTTTTCCCACTTTCTGAAAGTTAAGAAAGTTCAGCTACAGATTTGCTGTTCTGAACTGTTTGGAAGTTTCTAGAAGGCCAGTGTTTGCTTGTGTTAAAGGGAAGTCTCTGTGTTCTCCAGTGGGAGTGGTTAACACTGAACAGCCTGCCTGTCCCTAGAGGAGTGGTTACTACCTAGAAGCTGTAGTTTTATTGGCCATTTTGGGTCAGTTCTAAACTTCTTGATCTGTCTCTCTTAAAACCAGGCTGTCTCTTGGTTTTGGCATCTTCAGGCTTGCTTGTTGTTGCTGAAGCACCTACCAAGGGGAGAAAATGCTGAGAGGAGAAAAGGAGCCACTTTTGTGATTTTAAGTATTTTCTTCTGATTTTTTGTTAAGTTTTACTGCTTTGCCGCCTACTTTTTGGTATTTTCCAGCTTGCTAAAGTTTATATCTGTAACAGTAATAGTACTTGGAACACATCTAGAGCCAGTTTACAGAATTTTCTGTGTTGCGTTTAATTTAAAATAATTTTTCCACCTAAAAACTGCATTTTACCTGATTTTGGTCTAGCACTCAAGTGTGGGGTCATTTATTGCACTGTTGTGATTATTTTGCTGCTTGTGTATCTCTGCTACTTTTAAAATCCAACAAAAAGAAAAAAAAAATCTTGCTTTTTTCCAACTTTCTGAAAGTTAAGAAAGTTCAGTTGCAGATTTGCTGTTCAGAACTGTTTGGAAGTTTCTAGAAGGCCAGTGCTAGCTTGGGCTAAAGGGAAGTCTCTGTGTTCACCAGTGGGAGTGGTTAACACTGAACAGCCTGCCTGTCCCTGGAGGAGTGGTTACTACCTAGAAGCTGTAGTTTTATTGGCCATTTTGGGTCAATTCTAAACTCCTTGATCTGTCTCTGTTAAAACCAGGCTGCCTCATGGTTTTGGCGTCTTTTCAGGCTTGCTAGTTGTCGCTGAAGTACCTACCAAGGGGAGAAAATGCTGAGAGAAGAAAAGGAGCCACTTTTGTGATTTTAAGTATTTTCTTCTGATTTATTGTTGTTTTCTGCTTTGCCGCCTACTTTTTGGCATTTTCTGGCTTGGTAAAGTTTATATCTGTAACAGTAACAGTACTTGGAACACATCTAGAGCCTGTTTACTGCATTTCCTGTGTTGCACTTAATTTAAAATCGTTTTTTTTTCTATAAAAACTGCATTTTACCTGATTTTGGCCAAGCACTCAAGTGTGGAGTCATTAATGCACTGTTGTGATTATTTTGCTGCTTATGTATCTCTGCTACCTTTAAACTACAACAAAAAGAAAAAAAAAATCTTTCTTTTTTCCCACTTTCTGAAAGTTAAGAAAGTTCAGTTACAGATTTGCTGTTCTGAACTGTTTGGAAGTTTCTAGAAGGGCAGTGCTTGCTTGGGCTATAGGGAAGTCTCTGTGTTCACTAGTGGGAGTGGTTAACACTGAACAGCCAGCCTGTCCCTGGAGGAGTGGTTACTACTTAGAAGCTGTAGTTTTACTGGCCATTTTGGGTCAATTCTGAACTCCTTGATCTCTCTCGCTTAAAACCCTACAGGTCTCTTTTTGTGTGGTTTTGCGCACTGAGCAGCGTTGGGCAGCGCCGCCTAAATTGGTTTAAACTATTCCAGGCTCCACAAAGTCTGCTCTTCACCTTTTCCCTCAGAACTGTTCAAACTCTCAAAGTAATCACTCTATTCCCTTTCTAAAGCCCTGCACTTGGTCAGCTCTTATAAGGAAACACTAACTAAAGCACTACACCCTCCTTGACTTCTCATAAGTATTAGACTCCCGATTGGTCCTTCCTGATCAAGTGAAAAATCAGTTTTCTTCCCTAATCTGATCAGTAAAAAAAACAGTTCCCTATACTAATCTGGTATGTCCAAGGGTCAGTTTCAAGGTTACTCTCCAGTCCAGCTGGTGAATCTGGGAATTTTGAGGCAATGTTACAATTGCCTTATGTACACAGACAACCCTCTCCTCCTTCCAACAAACTCTAATACATGTGAGAGATGCAGTTACACAGCCAAACTGGAAGCAGAGCTCTCTCAATCCAAGACTGGCACAGTCAGTCAGGAGGAAAAGGTAACAACCCACACCACAAATCCAGTCTCACACAGACCTATTGCATCTGCATACCCAACACATAAACACACAAAAACATACTCAGAGGCTCTAAATAAAAATCTGCCTAAACAGCAAAGACCTCCTAAGCAGATATCCAAGCAACAGCCACCCCTCAACAATACCCACAAATCACATATCTCACAAAATCAGTGTGCCTCACAGTCACAGCCTTTAAGGCCAAACAACACACCAAATACACTTGTTATAGGGGACTCTATTTTCCGGCACACTGACGTCCCGCTCACTAGACTGAACAAGGAGAAGGTCACTGTAAGCTGCCTGTCGGGTGCAAGGATCCACCACATAACACAAGCACTCAGGTCACTCCAAAGCAAGTACAAATATGACTCCGTCATTGTCCATGCTGGTGTGAATGACCTGAGATGTACCTCCTGGACTACATGAAAAGAGACATAGAGGAGCTCTCTGACCATGTAGCCCAGGCTGGTATGACCCTGACCTTGAGTAGCATCTTGCCCTCACCAAGAATGATGTTACAGTATAATGACAAAATGATCATTTTCAACAAATGGCTAAAGTATTGGTGTCATTCAAAGGGGATCCAGTGTCTGTTAGCCTGGGATGACATGCTCGACAAGCCACGTTGCTTCGCTAGGGACGGCTTGCACCTGTCACCCTTAGGCTTCTGTATACTGGCCAAGGCTCTTGCCACTTCCATAGTGCCTTTTTTAGGTAAGGCTCAAAGGAATAACCCACCTCCATAGATAACCCAAAGATAAAAAAACTAAAGGTAATGCTACTCAATGCCAGAAGTCTAAACCTGAAGATGCACGCACTTGAGACTCTCCTCAGTATGGAGAAAACCGATGTCTGTGCAGTAACAGAAACCTGGTTCAAGGCTCCTGAGAGCACCCCAGCACTACCAGGTTATAACTCATACCGTGCATTTCGGCCCCAAAACTCGGACCGAAGCACAAAAGGAGGAGGAGTATCTATATTCATCAAAGATACCTACACCTCCAGGTTAGTGGCACTGCATGAAGCAGCGGAAACCATCCATGTGCAACTAACAGCAGGCAAAACTGCCTTTCAGCTTGTAGCCTGCTACAGAACACCCTCCCTATTACAGGAACCCCACTTGGCATTCCTGAGAACACTGGAGAATATGAAGGTCTCTCCACACACTATGTTATTGGGTGACTTCAACTACCCAAACATTGACTGGGAAAACTACTCAAGCCCAAACACCCTCGCCCAACGGTTCCTTGAATTTATAAACTCTAACACAATGGAACAACTGGTCACCACACCCACAAGAGGGAACAACATATTGGACCTGGTCATCACCAACATGGGGACTCTATGTTCCACACCAGAGGTAAACCCCTCATTGGTAAGATCAGACCATAAACACATTTCCCTGGACATCCATATCCCTTCCCCACCCCCAGCCAAGGAAAGCACTGTAAAGAATTTCTCAAAAGCCAACTTTGCACTTCTCAAGACTGAGGTGGAATCCTTCAAAGCCCCTGGGCCAGAGGCTAATACAGCCCAATCCGCAGAATCCTTTACAAATGCATTCTATGAGCACCTGCAGGAATGCATGGATTGTGCTATCCCAAATAAAACCAAGACTCACTCCTCCAAAAACAGGAGACTGGTCTGGTGGACCCCGGCCATAAATAAGCTATACAACAGAAGGAGGAAGCTACTATAAGACAGAGCAAAATCCCAAAAAGGGAAGGCATCTCTGATCAGTATTAGCAAGAAACATCGATCCCTCATAAAATCATCAAAGGCCAGTTTCGAAAGAAACATTGCCCTAGACACTAAAGATAATCACAAGGCCTTTTCTAGTTATGTTAGGAATATGGGCGGAAACTCCCAGATATGCTCTGAATTGTTGCATAATGGTACAAAATATACCAAACCTACAGACATAGTCAACATCCAGGCAGACAGATTCGGCGCAAACTTCTCCTCCCCCCCTTCCCCCCCAAAAGAGCAAACGCCAATCCCAACTGAATGTAACCTCCCTGACATCACAGATGCACAGGTGAAAGCTGCCCTCTCCAAAGCAAAAAACACAGCATCTATGGGACCGGACGGTGTCCCAGGCTGTGTCTTACATGAGCTCCAAGAAGAACTGAACCCTCACATTAAGTCACTGTTTAAACTTAGCCTTACTACAGGATATGAACCCAAAGAATGGCGTACAGCTACAGTGGTCCCACTCATCAAAGGTGGTGCCACAACAGACCCCAGAAACTATCGCCCCATAAGCCTGACTAGTCTGGTCTGTAAAGCTACAGAGCGTATTATCATGGAACTCATAAACAAAGACATTGGGAGCCTCCAGACACTGGACCCTACCCAATTTGGCTTTGTTAAGGGCAGATTGTGCCTCTTAAACCTAGTTGATTTCTTTGAAACAGTTACCAAAGCCATAGATGAGGACAAGGTAGTCCACACAGCCTACCTGGACCTCACAAAAGCCTTCAACACAATACCCCACTCGGGCATCATAAATAAGCTTACCAGCTTAAATATCAACCCCTATATCACAAGATGGGTTGTAAACTGGCTCAAAGATAGAACCCACATGGTCAGAATCACAGGTGCCATGTCCGAATCTAAACCAGTTACAAGTGGCATCCCACAGGGCTCAGTTCTGGGACCTCTCTTGTTCAGTATATACTTCTCTGAGGTTCAGGCTAACACGGGGGGATTATGGCTGACAAAGTTTGCAGATGACTGCAAACTGGAGGCCATAATCAAATCTCCAGCTGACACAAACATCCTCCAAAAGGGTCTCACAGAGACGGATGCTTGGTGTCAGAGCCACGGCCTCAAGCTTAATGCTAAAAATTGCATAGTCATCCCCTTTGGCAAAAACAAGGTGCCCACAAATTACCACATAGCTGGTAATCCATTAAGTACAGAAGAAGTAATTAGAGATTTGGGGACCAACGTAGATAGTAATCTCTCCTTTGATAATCACATTGCCAAAGTGGTTAGAAAGACCTTCTATATAGCCCACCTTATCACGAAAGGGTTCGCATCTAGATCAAGAGAGATCATTGTGCCCCTCTACTCATCACTCATCAGGCCCATAATTGAATACAATGTCCCTTTTGGGATGTACCTTACCCAACACCTGCAGCAACTGGAGAGACCCCAAAAGTACATCACCAAGAGGATCATGGGCTACAAACAGATGTCCTATACAGCTCGACTAAAGAAACTCCAGCTCTACTCAGTTGCTTACCGCCTACTCAGAGGCGGTCTATGCCTGATGTACAAAGCCATGTCAAACCCAGAATTAATGGACATGCTCCACCTCAAAAAATCCAAGTCCCTTAGAGCTACACGCTCCAGGGATCTAAACCTCAGCACAAAAATAAATAGGACATGCTGGAGGGACAGATTCATTTCCCAGAAGCTCCCCTCACTCTGGAATAGAATTCCAATTCATGTTAGACATAGCCCCTCGCTGACCCTTTTCAAGTGAAATTTAGACGCGTGGATGGGAAATCACAAATTCACCCCTGGGATCTCTGCTGTGTCCCTGCTAGACAGAGGCACAGTACACTAATCTTAAAAGGGTACCTTCTGTGACTTACTTTACAGAGGCACATTAGGCTAATCTAATAGGGAGGCAGAAGCCAAATACACTCTGGCTAGGCTTATAAATGCCCTAGGGCAGATATCCTAATATCTACCTATGAACCTATGAATCATAGTATGATAGAACACTGAGTCTCCAAATTAGGGAAAAACCTGTGGAATGGGAAGCATCTGATCAGTTGCCATATGAAGATAATTTGAAACCTTCAGTAGGAAACCAGTGAACAACTTCAGCTGGAGTTGCACAGCTAGAGAAGGAGCAGGAAACAGTGTCAACTCTTGATGCAGTCAGTGTTGTGGAGTGATAGGCCAGTGAGTTCCCAAATGAAAGAGCAACGGATGACACAGGATGAAGTTGAAGAGAATACTTCATGGGAAGATATTCTGGAACTTTCTGTAGAATGCCAGCAGGAAATGGAGAATAAAGAATGTGCCCTCAGTTTAGAAGAAAAAAAATCTAAGAGAAGACTTACTAAATAGAGATGGATAGACATATTAAGATCAATGAAAGAAATAGATTACAGGAAGTCAATAAGAACCAAAATGTTAGAAGTCTGATGCAGCAAATGAACACAGTAACCAAGACTATTAAAAAAAAATCATGTGATATAACAACACTAAATAGTATATTACTGGGCAGCTACATTAATAACAGATAAAGACCTACCACAAATGTTGTTGTTGTTTGTCTTTCGGCTTTTCCCAGTTAGGGGTCGCCACAGCGGAACTCCGGTCCGCTAATGATTGGTAGTTGGGTTTTTTTGCTTGTTCTTTTTTTTTTTATGGTGTCGAGTTGCCAGCCTGATGCCCATTCAACACATGTCTTTCGAACGCCCACTCGACCGCGGGGAGGACATGCAGACTCCACAGAGAAGGAACTCCCAACTCAAGCCAGACAATAAAGGAAAGGAAGGAAAGAAATCAAATACCATTGTGGAAGTATTGAACAGAGAAAAGTAAAGCAATTATGAAAAGAAATGTTACTGTCAGAAGAGTATAGAAGAGGGAACAGATCAACAAAAATACTTAGAAAGTTGGGATAAAAGCAGTGTGCAGTATTAAAATGGTTTACCTTTAAAAACTCAAATCACAGTGGTTCGAGTGCTCATATGAGCGACTCAAAACCACGAAAGTGTAAACGTCGACAGTCCTTAATGTTCAAACAACAGTAAATCGAAAAGCAGATTCGCTGTTTTTCGAACATTAATGTTGAACAAAATAAACGAAGTGTAAAGCAGGGGGGGCAAGCCCCCCTGCACACCCCATGTGGGGGGGCTGCACCCCCCAGGCCCCTACTTTATTCTTCTAAGTCCGAGGTCGCACTACAGTGGGGAAAGGAACCATTTCCCGATCCCCACTATAGTGTAATCTGCCCCAGAATGTCTCACTGTGCATTCGGTCATTGCACATTCGAATCTTTTTCCATTCTGCATTTGCAAACTTTGCAGACTGCCTTTCGGAAAATTGCTGTTCGCCCTTGTGCAATACGCATATGTAAAGGTAAAAATATTAAAACAGACCAGGATCTATTGTACATTATTGTAAGTAATAAAATAAAGATGTCAGCACAGGCAGAAAACGTAGATAAATATAAAGGAAAAGTACAAAATAATCAATTCCTTGCTTGCTAAAATTTATATCTGTAACAGTAACAGTACTTGGAACACATCTAGAGCCTGTTTACTGCATTCCTGTGTTGCACTTAATTTAAAATCGTTTTTTTCTCTAAAAACTGCATTTTACCTGATTTTGGCCTAGCACTCAAGTGTGGTGTCATTTATTGCACTGTTGTGATTATTTTACTGCTTGTGTATCTCCGCTACCTTTAAACTACAACAAAAAGAAAAACAAAAACAAAAAAATCTTGTTTTTTTCCCACTTTCTGAAAGTTAAGAAAGATCAGTTACAGATTTGCTGTTCTGAACTGTTTGGGAGTTTCTAGAAGGACAGTGCTTGCTTGGGCTATAGTGAAGTCTCTGTGTTCACCAGTGGGAGTGGTTAACACTGAACAGCCTGCCTATGCCTGGAGAAGTGGTTACTACCTAGAAGCTCTAGATTTATTGGCCATTTTGGGTCAATTCTAAACTCCTTGATCTCTCTCTCTTAATAACAGGCTGCCTCTTGGTTTTGGCATCTTTTCAGGCTTGCTAGTTGTTGCTGAAGCACCTACCAAGGGGAGAAAATGCTGAGAGAAGAAAAGGAGCCACTTTTGTGATTTTAAGTATTTTCTTCTGATTTTCTGTTACGTTTTACTGCTTTGCCACCTACTTTTTGGCATTTTCCGGCTTGCTAAAGTTTATATCTGTAACAGTAACAGTACTTGGAACACATCTAGAGCCTGTTTACTGCATTTCCTGTGTTGCACTTAATTTAAAATCGTTTTTTTCATCTAAAAACTGCATTTTACATGAATTTGGCCTAGCACTCAAGTGTTGCGTCATTTATTGCACTGTTGTGATTGTTTTGCTGCTTGTGTATCTCTGCTACCTTTAAACTACAACAAAAAGAAAAAAAAAAAAAATCTTGCTTTTTCCCACTTTCTGAAAGTTAAGAAAGTTCAGTTACAGATTTGCTGTTCTGAACTGTTTGGAAGTTTCTAGAAGGCCAGTGCCTACAACTCTCTTTTTGTGCGGTTTTGCGCACTGAGCAGCGCCGGGCAGTGCCACCTAAACAGGTTTAAACTATTCCAGGCTCCACAAAGTCTGCTCTTCACTTTTTCCCTCAGAACTGTTCAAACTCTCAAAGTAATCACTCTGTTCTCTTTCTAAAGCTCTGCACTTGCTCAGCTCTTATAAGGAAACACTAACTAACTAAAGCACTACACCCTCCTTGACTTCTCATAAGTATTAGACTCCCGGTTGGTCCTTCCTGATCAAGTGAAAAATCAGTTATCTTTCCTAATCTGATCAGTAAAAAAACAGTTTCCTATACTAATCTGGTATGTCCAAGGGTCAGTTTCAAGGTTACTCTCCATTCCAGCTGGTGAATCTGGGAATTTTGAGGCAATGTTACAATTGCCTTATGTACACAGACAACCCTCACCTCCTTCCAACAAAGTCTCATACATGTGAGAGATGCAGTTACACAGCCAAACTGGAGACAGAGCTCTCTCAATCCAAGACTGGCACAGTCAGTCAGGAGGAAAAGGTAACCACCCACACCACAAATCCAGTCTCACACAGACCTATTGCATCTGCATACCCAACAAATAAACACACAAAAACATACTCGGAGGCTCTAAATAAAAATCTGCATAAACAGCAAAGACCTCCTAAGCAGATATCCAAGCAACAGCCACCCCTCAACAATACCCACAAATCACATATCTCACAAAATCAGTGTGCCTCACAGTCACAGCCTTTAAGGCCAAACAACACACCAAATACACTTGTTGTAGGGGACTTTATTGTCTGGCACACTGACGTCCCGCTCACCAGACTGAACAAGGAGAAGGTCACTGTAAGCTGCCTGTTGGGTGCAAGGATCCACCACATAACGCAAGCACTCAGGTCACTCCAAAGCAAGTACAAGTAAGACTACATCATTGTCCATGCTGGTGTGAATGACCTGAGATGTACCTCCCTGGACTACATGAAAAGAGACATAGAGGAGCTCTCTGACCATGTAGACCAGGCTGGTATGACCCTGACCTTGAGTAGCATCTTGCCCTCACCAAGAATGATGCCACAGTATAAAGACAAAATGATCATTTTCAACAATTGGCTAAAGTATTAGTGTCATTCAAAGGGGATCCAGTGTCTGTCAGCCTGGGATGACATGCTCGACAAGCCACGTTGCTTCGCTAGGGACGGCTTGCACCTGTCACCCTTAGGCTTTTGTATACTGGCCAAGGCTCTTGCCACCCCCATAGTGCCTTTTTTAGGCAAGGCTCAAAGGACAAACCCACCGCCATAGACAACCCAAAGATAAAAAAACTAAAGGTAATGCTACTCAATGCCAGAAGTCTAAAACTCAAGATGCACGCACTTGAGACTCTCCTCAGTATGGAGAAAATCGATGTCTGTGCAGTAACAGAAACCTGGTTCAAGGCTGCTGAGAGCCCCCCAGCACTACCGGGTTATAACTCATACCATGCGTTTCAGCCCCAAATCTCGGACCGAAGCACAAAAGGAGGGTGAATATCTATATTCATTAAAGATACCTACACCTCCCGGTTAGTGGCACTGCACGAAGCATCGGAAACCATCCATGTGCAACTAACAGTGGGCAAAACTGCCTTTCAGTTTGTAGCCTTCTACAGAACACCCTCCCTATTACAGGAACCCCACTTGGCATTCCTGAGAACACTGGAGAATATGAAGGTCTCTCCAAACACTATGTTATTGGGTGACTTCAACTACCCAAACATTGACTGGGAAAACTACTCAAGCCCAAACACCCTCGCCCAATGGTTCCTTGAATTTATAAACTCTAACACAATGGAACAACTGGTCACCACTCCCACAAGAGGGAACAACATATTGGACCTGGTCATCACCAACATGGGGACTCTATGGTTCACACCAGAGGTAAATCCCTCATTGGTAAGATCAAACCATAAACAAATTTCCCTGGACATCGATATCCTTTCCCCAACCCCAGCCAAGGAAATCACTGTAAAGAATTTCTCAAAAGCCAACTATGCACTTCTCAAGACTGAGGTGCAATTCTTCAAAGCCCCTGGGTCAGAGGATAATACAGCCCAATCTGCAGAATCCTTTGCAAATGCATTCTATGAGCACCTGCAGGAATGCATGGATCATGCTATCCCAAATAAAACCAAGACTCACTCCTCCAAAAACAGGAGACCAGTCTGGTGAACCTCGGCCATAAATAAGCTATACAAAAGAAGGAGGAAGCTACTATATGACAGAGCAAAATCCCAAAAAGGGAAGGCATCTCTGATCAGTATTAGCAAGAAACTTCGATCCCTCATAAAATCATCAAAGGCCAGTTTCGAAAGAAACATTTCCCTAGACACTAAAGATAATCACAAGGCCTTCTTTAGTTATGTCAGGAACATGGGCAGAAACTCCCAGATATGCTCTAAATTGTTGCATAATGGTACAAAATATACTGAACCTACAGACATAGCCAACATCATGGCAGACAGATTCGGCGCAAACTTCTCCCCCCCCTTCTCCCCAAAGGAGCAAACGCCAATCCCAACTGAATGTAACCTCCCTGACATCACAGATGCACAGGTGAAAGCTGCCTGCTCCAAAGCAAAAAACACAGCATCTATGGGACCGGACGGTGTCCTAGGCTGTGTCTTATATGAGCTCCAAGAAGAACTGAACCCTCACATTAAGTCACTGCTCAAACTTAGCCTTACTACAGGATATGTACCCAAAGAATGGCGCACAGCTACAGTGGTCCCACTCCACAAAGGTGGTGCCACAACAGACCCCAGAAACTATTGCCCCATAAGCCTGACTAGTCTGGTCTGTAAAGGTATGGAGTGTATTATCATGGAACTCATAAACAAAGACATTGGAAGCCTCCAGACACTGGACCCTACCCAATTCGGCTTTAAGGGCAGATCGTGCCTCTTAAACCTAGTTGATTTCTTTGAAACAGTTACCAAAGCCATAGATGAGGGCAAGGTAGTCCACAAAGCCTACCTGGACCTCGCAAAAGTCTTCGACAAAATACCCCACTTGGGCATCATAAATAAGCTTACCAGCTTAAATATCAACCCCTATATCACAAGATGGGTTGCAAATTGGCTCAGAGATAGAACCCACATGGTCAGAATCACAGGTGCCATGTCCAAATCCAAACCAGTTACAAGTGGCATCCCACAGGGCTCAGTTCTGGGACCTCTTTTGTTCGGTATTTACTTCTCTGAGGTTCAGGCTAACACGGGGGGATTATGGCTGACAAAGTTCGCAGATGACTGCAAACTGGGGGCCATAATCAAATCTCCAGCTGACACAAGCATCCTCCAAAAGGGTCTCACAGAGAGTAGTCCAGTTTCAGAGTTGCTGATCCCTGGGCTTTGTTTTTAGTTCCTGTTACTGATCCATTGCCTTATTAGGAAGGAGGGAAGTTTCTTTGCTTACCAGTGGGAGTGGGAAGCACTGAGCGGCCTTTTTGTCCGATTTGGTGAAGTTTCAGCCAGAAACTGGTAGTCCATTGGTCGTTTTGGGCCAATTCCTAGCTCCTTTCAGCCCCCTGCTATAAAACATGCTAAACGCGCGTTAGCGCGGAGTTGCCACTGTTGCACACAAGAGCAGCGGTGGTTAAACAAGGTTAAACTATTCGGGACATCTAAATTCCACTCTTCAAATTTTCCCTTAGAACTACCTTCCTCGACCTGTACTGCTGATCTAACCAGCATATCCTATAACTGAAAAGTTCATCTCTACTTGATTCCCAAGTAGACTATTCTCTATCTGTAAAGCCTAGCACTTACTCCTACAGTACTTGCACCTTGATAAAGCACTCTTATTATAGATAGTACCCCACCAGCCTAAAACCCACTTCCCCCGGAGTCCTTTGAAAGTCTCTTTATCTACTACTTCTAGTATGTCGAGGGATCAGTTGCTAGTGTCCTCTCCAGCTCAACTGGTGAACCTGGGAATATTGAGGCAATGTTACAATTGCCTCATGTACACAGACAATCCTCTCCTTCTCCCACAAAACACAAATACATGCAAGAGATGCAACTATACGGCCAAACTGGAGGCTGAGCTCTCTCAACATAGGACTGGCAAGACCAGACAGGAGGAGAAGGTAACCACACACAATACATACCCTGTCACACATGGTACCATCACAACTTCAAATCATACACATACTCACACAAAGACATACTCGGAGGCTCTGATCAAAAATTTACCAAAACAGCAGAGGCCACCAAAGCAGACACCCAAACAACTACCACCTCACGACCCAACACATGCAACACATAGACCACACAGTCAGAGTGTCAAACAGTCACAGCCCTTAAGGCCAAACAAAATGCCAGACACACTTGTCATTGGTGATTCCATAGTCAGACACACTGACGTCCCGCTCACCAGACTGAGTAAGGAGAAGGTCACAGTAAGCTGCCTGTTGGGCGCTAGAATCCACCACATAACGCAAGCACTCAGGTCTCTCAACAGCAGGTACAAGTACGACTCAGTCATTGTCCACGCTGGTGTCAACGACCTGAGACGTACCTCCTTGGACTACATGAAAAGGGACATCGAGGAGCTCTCTGATTATGTAGCCCAGGCAGGTATGACCCTGACCTTGAGCAGTATCCTACCTTCACCTAGAATGATGCCACAATACAGTGATAAGATGATCAGCTTTAATAATTGGCTTAAATTCTGGTGTCATTCAAAGGGGATCCAATGTCTGTCTGCCTGGGATGACATGCTGGACAAGCCTGGGATGACATGCTGGACAAGCCACGCTGCTTCGCAAGGGACGGCTTGCACCTGTCACCCCTGGGCTTCCGGATATTGGCAAAGGCTCTTGCCACCCCCATAGTGCCTTTTTTAGGCAAGGCTCAAATTCTAAACCTACCACCCTAGAACACCAAAAAGGAAAAAAACTAAGGGTAATGCTGCTCAATGCCAGAAGTCTCAATCTCAAGATGCACGCACTCGAGGCCCTTCTCAATATGGAGAACATCGATGTCTGTGCTGTGACAGAAACCTGGTTCAAGGCTCCTGAGAGCACCCCAGCACTAACAGGTTTCACCTCATATCATGCGTTCCGGCCCCAAAATCCGGACAACACCAAGAAAGGAGGGGTGTCCATATTCATAAAGGACACCCACACCTCAAGGTTGGTGGCAATGCACGATGCATCGGAGACCATCCAGGTGCAATTAACCATAGGCAAGACTGCTCTGCAATTTGTAGCATGTTACAGGCCACCCTCTCAAACTCAGGAACCTCACATGGCCTTCCTGAAAACATTGGAGGGGATAAATGTATCTCCAAACACCATCATACTAGGTGACTTCAACTACCCTAATATAGACTGGGAACACTACTCAAGCCCGAACACTCTAACCCAAAGATTCCTGGAGTTCATAAACTCAAATGCCATGGAACAACTAGTCACCATCCCCACAAGAGGAGAAAACATACTTGATCTCATCATCACGAACATGGGACCAAAATGTTCAACACCGGAAGTATACCCCTCACTGGTGAGATCAGAGCATAAACTAATCTCGCTGGAGGTCCTCATCCCGCCCACCTGGAACAGAAAAGACCACAGTGAAAAACTTCTCAAAAGCCGATTTCACACTTCTAAAAACTAGTGTGGTCTCCTTTAAGGCCCCTGAGCCAGTGGTAAACATTACTCAAACCGCTGAATCACTTACAAATGCCTTCCACCAGCACCTACAGGACTGCATGGATCAGGCAATCCCAAACAAAACTAAGACTCTCTGTACCAAAGGCAAGCATCCAGTCTGGTGGACCCCAGCCATAAACAAGCTCTACAACAAAAGGAGGAAGCTACTACAAGATAGAGCAAAATCCTTGAAAGGTAAGACACCTTTGATCATTATAAGTAAAAAACTAAGAGCTCTCATAAAATCATCCAAGGCAAATTTTGAGAGAAAAATCGCCAAGGACTCTAAAGACAATCATAAGGCCTTCTTTAGCTATGTTAGAAACCTAGAAGAAAACTCCCAGATATGCTCAGAATTAGTTCAAAATGATGTGAAAGTTACTGAACCTACACACATTGCTAACATACTGGCTGACAGGTTCAGTGCAAACTTCTCCCCCCCAAAAGGAGAGATATCTATTCCAGAGTATTGTAGCCCCCCAAACATCTCCAACGCCCAGGTGAGAACTGCCCTCACTAAGGCAAAAAACACAGCATCCATGGGACTGGATGGTGTCCCCGGCTGTGTGCTTCATGAACTCAATGAGGAATTAAACCCACAGTTAGGACAGCTGTTTAATCTTAGCCTCACCTCAGGATACGTACCCAAGGAGTGGCGCATGGCGACTGTGGTCCCACTTCATAAGGACGGTGCCTCCACAGACCCTGGAAATTACCGCCCCATTAGCTTGACAAGCCTTATCTGCAAAGCCATGGAGAGGATCATAATGGAACTCATAAATAAAGACATAGGGAACTTGCAGACTTTGGATCCAACCCAGTTTGGCTTTGTCAAAGGCAGATCCTGCCTCTTAAACTTGGTTGACTTTTTCGAGACAGTCACTAAGGCCATTGATGAGGGAAAGGCAGTCCATACAGCCTACCTCGACCTGGCAAAGGCCTTCGACACAATACCCCACTCAGGTATCATCGAAAAACTCATCAGCTTGAATGTAAACCCATACATCACAAGATGGGTTGCAAACTGGCTAAGTGACAGAACCCACAGGGTCAGAGTTGCTGGAGCCATGTCAGACTCAAAGCCTGTCACAAGTGTGTCCCACAGGGCTCAGTCCTGGGTCCACTCTTGTTCGGCATCTACTTTTCTGAAGTACAAGCAAACACAGGAGGGTTATGGCTGACAAAGTTTGCAGATGACTGCAAACTGGGTGCCATAGTCAAAAACACATCTGACACAGATATCCTCCAGAAGGGCCTCACAGAAACGGATAACTGGTGCCAGAGCCATGGCCTGAAGTTAAACGCCAAAAAATGCATAGTCATACCCTTTGGGAAAAACAAGGTTACCCCTAGCTACCATATAGGTGGCAATCCACTGAGCACAGAAAAAGTCATCAGGGATCTGGGGACCCAAGTTGACAGCAGCCTTTCGTTTGACACTCATGTTGCTAAAGTAGTTAGGAAAACCTTCTATATCGCCCACCTGATCATGAAGGGATTCACATCTAGATCAAGGGAGGTCATCGTCCCCCTGTACTCATTACTCATTAGACCTATGATTGAGTACAATGCCCCGTTCGGAATGTATCTGACCAGACACCAGCTGCAGCTTGAAAGGCCCCAAAAGTTCATCACCAAAAGGATAAAGGGTCTCAAAAATATGTCTTATGCTGCCCGACTGAAAGAACTCCAGCTCTATTCAGTCTCATACCGCTTGCTCAGAGGTGACCTGTGCCTGACATATAAGGCCATGTCAAACCCAGATTTGATTAATATGCTTCACCTCAAAAAATCTAGATCCCTCAGAACCACAAGGGCGGGAGACTTAAACCTTGACACGGTTATAAATAGAACGTGCTGGAGGGACAGATTCATCACCCAGAGACTCCCTATGCTGTGGAACAAAATCCCGGTACATGTGAGGCAGAGCACCTCGCTGGCCTTGTTCAAGAGGAATCTTGACCAATGGATGGGAGATCGCAGATATACCCCAGGGATTACTTCAGTGTCACTGCTTGACAGAGGCACAGAAAAATGATAGGCATAGTTTTTATTCAAACTAAAGGGGTGGCGAAAGCCACATAACTATGGTCTAGGCTTATAAATGCCCTTGGGCAGATAGCCTAGTATGAACCTATGAACCTATGAACCTATGGATGCTTGGTGCAAAAGCCACGGCCTCAAGCTAAATGCTAAAAAGTGCATAGTCATCCACTTTGGGAAAAACAAGGTGCCCACAAATTACCACATAGCTGGTAATCCATTAAGTACGGAAGAAGTAATTAGAGATTTGGGGACCAACGTAGATAGTAATCTCTCCTTTGATAATCACATTGCCAAAGTGGTTAGAAAAACCTTCTATATAGCCCACCTTATCACGAAAGGGTTTGCATCTAGATCAAGAGAGGTCATTGTGCCCCTCTACTCGTCACTCATCAGGCCCATAATTGAATACAATGCCCCTTTTGGGATGTACCTTACCCGACACCTGCAGCAACTGGAGAGACCCCAAAAGTGCCTCACCAAGAGGATCATGGGCTACAAACAGATGTCCTATGCAGCTCGACTAAAGAAACTCCAGCTCTACTCAGTTGCTTACCGCCTACTCAGAGGCGATCTATGCCTGACGTACAAAGCCATGTCAATCCCAGAATTAATGGACATGCTCCACCTCAAAAAATCCGTGTCCCTTAGAGCTACACGCCTAAACCTCAGCACAAAAATAAATAGGACATGCTGGAGGGACAGATTCATTTCCCAGAGGCTACCCTCACTCTGGAATAGAATCCCAATTCATGTTAGACATAGCCCCTCGCTGACCCTCTTCAAGAGAAATTTGGACGCATGGATGGGAAATCACAAATTCACCCCTGGGATCTCTCCTGTGTCCTTGCTAGACGGAGGCACAGTAAATTAATCTTAAAAGGGTACCTTCTGTGACCTACTTTACAGAGGCACAGTAGGCTAATCTAATGATGCAGAAGCCAAATACACTCTGGCTAGGCTTATAAATGCCCTAGGGCAAATAACCTAGTATCTACCTATGAACCTATGAACCTATGAATCATAGTATGATAGAACACTGAGTCTCCAAATTAGGAAGAAACCTGTAGAATGGGAAGCATCTGATCAGTTGCCATATGAAGATAATTTGAAACCTTCAGTAGGAAACCAGTGAAAATTTTCACCTGGAGTTGCACAGCAAGAAAAGGAGCAGGAAACAGTGTCAACTCTTGATGCAGTCAGTGTTGTGCAGTGATAGGCCAGTGAGTTCCCAAATGAAAGAGCAACAGATGACACAGGATGAAGTTGAAGAGAATACTTCATGGGAAGATATTCTGGAACTTTCTGTAGAATGCCAGCAGGAAATGGAGAATAAAGAATGTGCCCTCAGTTTAGAAGAAAAAAATCTAAGAGAAGACTTACTAAATAGAGATGGATAGACATATTAAGATCAATGAAAGAAATAGATTACAGGAAGTCAATAAGAACCAAAATGTTAGAAGTCTGATGCAGCAAATGAACACAGTAACCAAGACTATTAAAAAAAATTCATGTGATATAACAACACTAAATAGTATATTACTGGGCAGCTACATTAATAACAGATAAAGTCCTACCACAAATGTTGTTGTTGTTGTTGTTTGTCTTTTGGCTTTCCCCGATTAGGGGTCGTCACAGCGGAACTCCAGTCCGCTAATGATTGGCAGTTGTTTTTTTTTTTTTTTTTTTTTATGGTGTCGAGTTGCCAGCCTGACGCCCATTCAACACATGTCTTTCAAACGCCCACTCGACCGCGGGGAGGACATGCAGACTCCACACAGAAGGAACTCCCAACTCAAGCCAGACAATAAAGGAAAGGAAGGAAAGAAATCAAATACCATTGTGGAAGCATTGAACAGAGAAAAGTAAAGCAATTATGAAAAGAAATGTTACTGTCAGAAGAGTATAGAAGAGGGAACAGATCAACAAAAATACTTAGAAAGTTGGGATAAAAGCAGTGTGCAGTATTAAAATGGTTTACCTTTAAAAACTCAAATCACAATGGTTCGAGTGCTCATATGAGCGACTCAAAACCATGAAAGTGTAAATGTCGACAGTCCTTAATGTTCGAACAACAGTAAATCGAAAAGCAGATTCGCTGTTTTTCGAACATTAATGTTGAACAAAATAAACGAAGTGTAAAGCAGGGGGACAAGCCCCCCTACACACCTCATGTGGGGGGCTGTGCCCCCCAGCCCCCTTCTTTATTCTTCTAACTCCGAGGTCGCACTACAGTGGGGAAAGGAACCATTTCCCGATCCCCACTATAGTGCAATCTGCCCCAGAATGTCTCACTTTGCATTCGCTCATTGCACATTCGAATCTTTTTCCATTCTGCATTTGCAAATTTTGCAGACTGCCTTTCGGAAAATTGCTGTTCGCCCTTGTGCAATACGCATATGTAAAGGTAAACCTATTAATACAGACCAGGATCTATTGTACATTATAGTAAATAATAAAATAAAGATGTCAGCACAGGCCGAAAACTTAGATAAATATAAAGGAAAAGTACAAAATAATCAATTCCTTGATGATCCAAAACATTTTCATAGACAATTGGGAAACAAAGCAAAAGGAATAGAAATGCCACCAACAAATAAGAAATAGGCACACTTTGGAGAAATATCAATGAAGACCCTGTGGAATATAACAAACATGCTGACTGGATAGAAGTAAAATAAACAGTAAGAAGTTCAGATGTACAGGATATAAAATGGGATGAAGTAATGGCCAGAGAAACTGAAACAAAATTAAGAAAAGTTCCTAAATGGAAAACCAGACACCCAGATGCAGTACCTAACTTCTGGTTAAAAGTTTTAAAAGCTTACATAAAGATTTAGACCTGAATAGGAACTATTTATATGGGCACCCTGAACAGACACCAACCTGGGTGCCAACAGGAAAACTTATTCTACTCCTAAAGAGTGAACCTACAAGCTATCCAAAAAATTATCAACCAATAATTTCCTTCTGACAATTTACAAACTATTTACTGAAAGTGATGCTGACAGAGTTTATAGTCATTACAAAGAAAACTCAACCATGGCAATAGAGCAAAGGGTTCTTAAGTAAAACTGTAAGGGTGAATTGTAAAAAGGGGAAGAATCTAAGTAAGGTACAAACAGATTACAAAAAACATTTGACAGCATTCTACCTTCATGGATAAAGGAGTACTTACAGATGTATAAGATAAACTTTACATTGATCAATTACATTACAGTTACCATGAAACCGTAGCAAACCACTTTGCAGCTAAGCCATGCCAAAGGACACATTATTATCCTAGGGATAAAAATTCAAGGAGGATATTCCAGGGTGACTCTTTCTCACTGCTGCTGTTTTGTCTTGCCCTTAACCCATTAAACCATCTACTTAGATTAGATCATGGTTACAATTTGGCTCCCAAACTACTACAAAGTATAAAGACTTCTTATCTCCTTTTTGTGGATGATTTAAAATTGTATAGTTCATCAGATGAGGAGCCAAAAGCAGAGCTGGAAGTGGTAAACACTTTCTCAGATGATATAACAATGTCATTTGGTCTTTATAAATGTGAATAACCAACATTAAAAGCAGGAAAGCTGCATCACCAAGAAAATATTGGTCTAGATCAGGAATGTGATATAAAGGAACTTCAGCAAGAGGAAGTATATAAATATTTGGGAAATGATGAAGGATCGACAATAAAACATGAACAAATACAAACAAAACTCAATAAGGAATATTTTAGAAGACTC
Organism: Protopterus annectens; assembly: GCF_019279795.1. Taxonomy (NCBI): domain Eukaryota; kingdom Metazoa; phylum Chordata; order Ceratodontiformes; family Protopteridae; genus Protopterus; species Protopterus annectens. Next base: position 1,614,744,569 of record NC_056729.1, on the reverse strand, counting down.
AAATTGGCCCTGACATCTAGGAACAAAGTCCAAGCTATAAAACAATTTGTTCTTCCTGTTCTAAGTTACATTTTTGGGGTGATTTGCTGGCCCCACAAGGTATCGGATCTGTTGGACAGGAGAACAAGAAGGATGCTTCATGCTTATCAAATGATATATAAAAATCTGTGTATACCAGATTATATATTCCTCATTCTGAAGGAGGTGCAGGCCTCCCCAAAACTGATTACATGTATAGATCTGCAATGTAGGACTGCATGCATATCTACTCATCTCACCAGATCCGAATGTAGTGAAACTTTTGAAACATGAGGAGAACAAATCTTAGATGACTTCCCTGCTTAGTTTAGGAGAATCATATTGGTGTCAAATGGGAAGGGAATACAAACCAGAACAAGACAAAAATCAGGCAGAAAATTAATGTGCTAAAAACAAAATAAAATAAGAAAGATCAGATGAAAAGACAAGAAATGTGTAAAGCACGTTACAGAAAACTCTTCAACAACCTAATGTCAATCAGGATCTGACACAAGAGTTGTTACGAAAAGGTGAATTTAAACCAAAAGATGAAAGGTTAATATTAGTGGTCCAAGATAGTAAAGTATGTATACATTGGTTTAAAATGTGCATTGAGCATGTGGGAGAAACAGGTAAAATACAGGTTCTGTAAAACATAAATGGAAACAGACCACAGACCCCTAGTCTGCCCAGCTCTGAACAACCTTATTAAACCCTACAACCCAAACAAAAGCCTTAGGTCTGAAGATAAGAAACTTCTCACTATCTGCAAAGCCTCTAAAATTCCAGGACAAAGCCTACACTCTCACACTGTTGCTAAAGCATGGAACTTACTCCCACTACTTACAAGTAGTATTACCAACCTAGTAGCCTTCAAAACCTCTCTAAAACATCACCTAAGCAACTCTTGGCTGTGCCCATGCTCTGCTCCCAGATAATCACTCCCCTGTCTCCCCCCTTGCTCTTCATACTATCCTTTCCCATTTTAACAACATATCCTCTCCCTAAACTCTCTCTCTCCCCACTCCTTTCCTATTATCCTTTTACCTTCTTACTCCCTTATATCCATCTCTTCTACTAAGCATACGCAGGAAAATAAGAGAGAAGCTCTCTTGAAATATTATGCAAGACACATAAATACATTTCTCTTATATTCTTTGTTATTCTAAGTATCTGCCTCCAAAGGGTCTGATTTACTTTGCACTTCACCCTGCTTATTTCTCTATTGAACTACCTATAATGTTTGTACATCAATGTTAGTTTACCTATAACTCATTTATGGTTTTTAAACTTCCTTTATTGTTTGCATATCTGTGTCATTTTACTTTTGTTTCATTTGAGATTTTGTGCTACTTCTAAATGTTTTTGTACATTAGAGTATATAATTAGAGCTTTTCTCCCAGGGCCTGTACTGAAAATGGGTTCTTCTGATCCGGTTGCACCATCCTGGTAAACAAATGACAAATAAATAAATCTTGTTGCTGGGTGTGGTACAGTAATATCAGAGGGCCTGTATACTGAAAGGCATAATAATGTGAAATGACTATTGCATTGGGAATTGTACAAACATTACAATATTGATGTAGCCGAAAAGCATTGGAAACATGAACCACAAAGCATTATAGAGAATGATATTTATATCATGTGGGATCACCCATTATCAACAGTTCAAAAAATAGATACGAGGAAACCAGATATAGCAGTCCATGAAAAAAAGACAAAAGTAGCCTTGATCTTTGAAATTCCTACACCATTTGATTACAGATATTATGCGCAGAGAGACACAAAGTCATAACATACCAGGATTTGCAGGCAGAAACAAGGGCAGTGTGGAAGAAGGATACCCAGACAGTTCCAATAACAGTAGGAGCAATGGGGCTCATAAAAAAGGAATTTACAATCTTAGATATGCTATAGATATATGTAAGTCTGCATAAAATGCAGAAGGAGTCAGTTCTGGGCACACTGTGGGTGCTGCTAAGCACTTGTAGCTAACATCAAAGAGTGAAACAATAATAATTTCATGAACTTTAATCATATTTTAACTTAGGAATGGAGTTCATTCCCATCACCCCAAAAAGCTTGGAGAAATTAAACCAAGCAAAAAGAAATCAGTTTAGATGTATAGTGGGACTTATTTTACCACATTTGCCCTTCATTGCAGAAAAGATAACAATTTAGACTTTCTGTACAGCAGAACTTACCTTAGCTCAGAGGCCCTTCTTTGGTGAAAATAATCCATTTAGAGCTGTTGCATAGCAAAACTTACCTGACCTCAGAGATTCTTCTATTCAGAAAATAATCTATTAAGGGCTAGTGTGCAGTGGAACATACCAGACCTCAGCAACCCATTTCTATGTTAATTAATCAGTTTAGAGCTTGTTTGGTGTGGGACTTATTTAATCTCAGAGGCTCTTGTTGTATAATGCAGTCGGTTTAGTCTTAGCGTGCAGTGAGACCTGATTTCAGAGGTTGTTAGTTGCAGAAAACCACTGGTTTAGATCTGGCAAGTAGTGAGCATTACCTGACCTCAGAAACTCTGCGTAACACTAAGCAATCCATTTAGAGCTGTCAAACATCATAGTTTACTGACCTGAGAGTTCCTTTGTTGCAGAAAGCAATCACTTAGAAGCAGTGTACAGCAGGACATAACTGACCTCAGACCCCCGTGATTGCAGAAGTAAATCAGTATAGAGTTGTAGAGAATTGCATCTTACCTGACCTCAGAGGCCCTTCATTGGGGAAAGCAATCAGTTTAGAGCTGGGGCAAAGCAGGATTTACTTGACCTCAGAAGCCCTTCATTGCAGAAAGCAAAAAGTTTAATGGAGATTGCATTACATGGACTCACCTGACCATTGAGGACCTTCATTGTGGAAAGTAATTTGTTTAGAGCTGACACACTGCGGGAGTTACTAGACATCAGAATGCCATCATTGCAGAAAGCAAGAAGATTTAGCCATGAGTAAGAACTATTTATATGCACACACCCTGAACAGACACCAACCTGGTTAACAGCAGGAAAAACAATGTTCCTATTTAAAAGTGAACCTGCAAGTTATCCTAAAAATTATAGACCAATAACTTGCCTTCCGATGACGTATAAACTATACACTGGAATTGATGCCTACAGAGTTTATAGTCATTTAGAAGAAAATTCAGTCATGGCAAGAGAACAAAAGAGTAATAAAATAAAGTCACATGGAACAAAGGATCATTTGTTGCCAAATAAAGTCATAATGGAGAACTGTAAAAAGAGGAAGAATCTAAGTTTGGCATGGATTGACTACAAAAACACATTTGATAGTATCTCACATTCATGGATAAAAGAGTGCTTAAAAATGTATAAGATACACCCTACACAGATTGACTACATTACAGTGACCATGAAACAGTGGCAGACCACTTTGCAATTTAAACCATGATAAAGGCTTATTATTCCAGGGTTAAAAATTCAAAGGGGGATATTCCAGGGTGACTCCCAGTCACCATTTTTATTCTGTTTTGCCCTGGACCCATTAAGCGGATATAACAGATTATACCATGGGCCAAATTCAGGAAGCCTCCGTGTAAGAGTTATAACTCTTACACGGAGGCTGCAGTTAAACGGTGTGATGTCAGCATGTCATGCATATGCATGAGGTGCATGAGGCATGCTGAATCACACTATAACTCTTACACGGTCTATGTAAGACAGTAGGGGGCGTGTCCGTAGGCTAAGCCCTGCAAGCGGACACGCCCCCGGAAGTCTAGAATGGCAGAAAGTAAACACCCACGAGAGAGGCCATGGAAATGTGAATAAACACACTACACAACACATGCCCCCACAGACCAGCAATGTAAAATGTAAAAAGTGAACAGATGTTATAAAATGAAAATTAAAACTTTTTTATTTTTTTTAAAACCCCGTAAATGTTTGCTAATGTGTGCGCAGGTGTGCTACTAGCGCAACTGCAGTTAGCAATCAGTGGAAAAGGATATAAGAACTAAATATGCAAAGTAAGCCAAGAAGTAATAGCACAGCGGTAGAGTTTTCGGCTTAAGAGCAGGCAGGCAAGGTTCGAGCCCACACAACATCCTTTTTTTTTGTAAATAAGCACTAAAAAGGTCCCTGACAGTATTGTACAAATGTAAAAGTATTTCCTTTTGTAAAATGGAATGAAATGGAGCATATATTTTCAAGTAATACAATCATAAAAATATTTAGAAATATACTGATAGCTAAGCTGCTGTCAATCAAGATGAGACAGAGTGCCTGTAGCTGAGTAGTGTTTCAAAGGCTGCAAATTGCTTGCCCGTAGCTAAGCACTGGTTTAACAGGCTCAAACTGTGTGCAACTAGCTGTGCTTAACTTAACATGTGTGTTAATAGCCAATTAAGGTTTAACCCAGCGCACACCGTTTGCGCGGAGGTGCGCGCCGCGCCCACAAGCTAACCACTGGGCAACGTTAAGCAAGCTGTATCAAAAGTGCCTTTACACAGACACACCCCTCAGCCTGTCTAGACAGTCATAAAAACTAAAAATCAGTGGTCAGACTCGAACCCAGGATACCACGCACTAGAGTCAAGGTACTAAACCACTAAGCCATGACAGCAGCACTTAGAAATGCAGAAATAGCATATATATAGGATGTAATCCAAAATGGAGCATGATAAAGCAGTTTCTGTGAAGTTGATACAATTCCAAAATGGCCAATCATAGAAATGTGTGGGAAAATCGGCATATATAAGCCCCATAGGCGGGAATACACAGCATAAACAATTGTAGAATAGACCTGCAGGCAGAATGAGTGGAGTAGGGGAGGGACGTTGCTTTTGAGCACAACGGTGGGGCGTTGAGGAGTCCAGATACATGGTCCTAGTTCACCATCATGAGGCCCAACTCATGCAGGGCCAGGTCTCATGGGGAGCATACAGGACGGAGGCTTGGGACCAGTTGGCTCATGATCTCACTAGTGCTACTGGGATTCCACGTACCGGTGAGCAGGTCCGTCACCATCATGCAGACCTGAAGCGACGCAAACAAGACCAGTTGACCCAATGGATCCAGGAGGCCCGGGATATGCCCAATGCCCCACTATTTAGTAAGTTACATTTTACTTATGTATGTAAGGAATCCAACTAGCTGATACCATGGAGATGTGTATTCCAATATTACTTGTTTTGTATTACAGCTGCAGGTGTCCGCTCTATGAATCGCAGGGCACATGACAGCAGGCTGGTGCAGCTGCGCCACCATGCAGGTTAGTAACCCCACCTAGTACTTTTAAATAAATATTATAGTGTAGCACTTAGCAGAACACTGCAGTGTATTCATTAAAAGTAATAGAATGTGCAAACAGCAAGTGAAAGTGTGCAGGTATGGCTGCAAAAAGTTCGTCAGTATGCAAGTGAAACTGGAAATATAATTGATAGAAATAAATAGTTCTGTAATACAGATGTCCCACCATTAATTAAATGTAGTATAACCTGCAGTAGTCTCAAGAGTACAGCTTCAGAAGCTGAGTTAATCACATGTGAGATATATCCCCTGTTGAAATGCTGAATCATGACAGAAGTGAGGCTGCTGGAAAGTGTTTGAATCACCACAGGTCTAATATGTGAACAAAGTCTAGAAGTACCAGCCTGAACTGTGAAATAGCAGGATGTGTGAGAGTGACAGAAAGGGTCATGTATCAATAAATAAAGTAGTAATAACTCCTGAATATATAAGCCTCAGTGTGGTTTTACAGAACTAAATGCATGTGGGAATTAAAAATTAACATCCCAAAATGATTTCAGTGTGTCTGAATCTTGAATGTTTAAGCCAAAATCTGTATATGGTGATCACAGTCAACAATTTTCAGATAGAATGAATGATTGTCTGACATACTAAACATGCATAGTTGTCCCCTGCCCTGTCATCAAAATGTAGCAGGATGATGTATCTGATCAAATTCAAAATAACTAGGATAGTGATGTATCTGTAACAGGTCTAGCATGACAGTCAATTAAAAATCATTTGAAAACTATCACCCACAAGTTAATTGTGTTTCTATTACAAATGTATATCAATGTATAATTTATGAATGTGTCAACATTTTCTTTCTCCACCCCACCCTATAATTGCAAATTAAAAAACTCACTAAATATCGGTATGTGAACATTTCATTACCCATGGACCTTTGTCCTGTTGTTTCAAAAATATATGCATGTCCGTTGTTGCATGTGCCCTGTTCATACCTGCAAACCTGATGGCCTGTTGCCATTAATCAACCCTGCATGTTGTTTGATTGTGTATTTCTGTTCAAATAATGCATGTGATATTGATATGCCTGTTGTTCAATGGTGTTAATATCTGGGTGTTTGTTTAATGGGAATACCAATGCATGCTGTTACAACTAATTTAAATGTAATAATATGCTACTAACCCAAACTAACATAACATACTCACAAACCTAGAATGCTTGGGAAGGCAGGTCCCAGCGGGCCCACCTCTCCCACCTCATCTGGCGATTGCACCTGGCACTAGTGCCCAGGCCGGACCCTCCTCCGGTGGCCCTGTGCCACCTTTGGGTGGAAGCGCTGCAGGGGATGGGGCCTGTCCCCCCTCTGCAAGCATGGCCGGAGGAGCCCGTCCACTCACCCTCCAAGGTGTCCGGTCTGTGGTGCGAAGGGAGATTCAAGACTCTGTTCTTGGGCCCCTACGCCAGCTTGAGGCCCGGGTGGCACAGCTTACGGGCATGCCCATTGTCCCACCTGCACAGCCCCCAATACAGCCCCGTCCTGGGCTGTGAAGGAACAGTGGCAACTGCCTATGGGTGGGGATATCAGTTCCACTGTTGCCATCTGTGGGCTCATGTGCCCTGGATATCCCAACCTCCGTCCCCGTCAATTGTGTAACACCCCCACATGTGTCATACACCGCCCCTGTATGCGTCTTGTCTGTCTTGTCTGTTAACCTACCCAACCTACCTCCCCAGCTATACCGACTACCTTCACCTGACATACCACTCTCACCTGAAAAAAAAAAAAAAAAGGGCACTCTGTACCCACAAAAAAATTACGCCCCATACATAGCTGTCCATGTTGCACACATGTCCGCTGGACATTGAAACTGTTAATTACAATTGGCTATACAACAGGTATTAATGTTGTCCTGACACCTCTCTCAGGGGTGGAAGGTTTCAAATGTCATACCAAATTACATACAAATGCACAGCTGTTGCTGAGAAAGACATGGGCAGCTATGGGCCTCACCTACATCCCTCCTGCAAATCCCAAGCTTGTTTCCCTACTGTCTTACCCTCTTTGTGACCCCTTTTTCACCACTTTCCTGTCACCCCTTTTTCTTTTCTTTCAAAGAAAATAGTGCGGGTGTGCGCGGAGCTCACCGCCAGTGCGCATGCGTGAGCTCCATGCAAACGAGCGCATGCCTGGTTTTAAGTGCTTAAAAGTGCCTTTGGCATTTTTGATTGACAGGTCCTGTACTCATTTCGAAAGAAAAATAAATTCCCACTATCAGTCTCAAACCCAGGACCTTGGTAACACTAGTCTGTATGACCTACCACTAAGCCATGACTCTCATACAAGAACATAGTGCTAAAATAAATATAACATGTAATAGTAGGAAACAATATAAAGGCAATATAGGATGTGTACTACCCAAAGCATGTCAGATAGATTTTTAATGCCCGAATTACTGGATTCCCATACTAGTTTAGTGTTAACAGAAACAGCCCTGCTAATTGTTAGCTTGTACATAATAATGTAAGGTAATGTACATATCTGAAAGTATGTATATGTACACATACATATATATATATATATATATATATATATATATATATATATATATATATATATATATATATATATATATATATATATTAATACATATGAAATATAGTGGTAGGTGTCAGTATTCATACACACTCACTACAGAAAACAGTGAAGATAAATGCAACAACCAGAATCTGCAACACAGCCTGACTCCTGTGAGACTTACTAACCCTTTTAATTGCTTAAAGGTGGCTTCAGCACTTTGATTGACAGGCTCTGTACTCAATTTGAAAGCAAAATAAAAGCATACTATTAGGCCCTACCACAAGACCATTGTAACACTAGTCTGTATGACCTACCACTAAGCCATGACTCTCATACAGGAATATGGTGCTAAAATAAGTAGAACATGTAATAGTAGGAATGAAGATAAAGGCAATATAGGATGTGTACTACCCAAAGCATGTCAGGTAGACCTTTACTGTCGATCCAAAGCAAACTGAATGCAATGTGCCAAAAAGTACCACCAGGAAATGGTTAAAGCCACAGTTTATTCACGGTCAACTCAAAGACTCACAAACAATGAAACAGATTAACACTCTTCTATCATAACAGCACAAATGCGTTTTCGTCTCACAAAGTGGGACTTCATCAGATAAAATCATGTAGTGTTTTTACTATTTAAACACCTTAATTCTATTCCAATTAATTCTTGTTACCAATTAAATACGTTGTTTAAAATATGAACTGTCAAATCAGCTTGGATTATACTTCCTTAATATTCATGATATTCGTAATGCAAATGATCGTGATACAAATAGATGATTAATATTGTTAGATGGTTAATTAATCATTGAATAAAGTTAAAAACAGTATAATTGTCTGAAAGTTTCAGATGTTTTGAATAAATAAAAACATACATAAATACAATTAAAACAATTCATAAAATACATTGCTAAAATCAAATAGATTTCCTCTTCGTTTTTAAGGTTATGAAATGTTGTTTAAAAATATGCAGTCCTGTTTTGTGCATACAAATTTAATAACAAGCAGCATTTACTTGTTTTTGTATTTATATCTAACCTATTTATATAAAGTGCAGTGCATAATGTTTATTTTGAAAAAATATTTACATTTGATCATGTTTGATGCATATAGATTTAGTGACAAGCAGCGTTTATTTACTTTTGTCCTTGTTCAAATCTACCTGAGGAAAATACCTTATATAATGTTAATGTTTAGTCTTGTGTAAGTTATTCTTACTATATTGCAGCAAGAAATATATAGGGAAACAGTGTGTATTTCTTTGTCTAGTGGGTTATATTATAGTAAAATAGTGCCATCTGGTGTTAAAAAGTGAGAATTTTCTTTGAACCAAATCTTGTTAGATTTTAATCTTAAAATAGCCCCTATAGATAGGTGTTTATTTAGTCCTGGACTCCTACTTGCGTCCAGGTTAATCTGCCACCATAACTCCCTACTTTCTAGAATATCTTCCCAGGGGCCTCCCCTAATGTCAACTTGAATCTGTTCTAAAACAAAAAATAAAAATGATGCTTCTTGACAGACTTTAGTGTGCTTAAACAGTGCATTAGTTATTCTTTCTTTATAGATATCGTATGTGTGTTCATACACCCTCTTTTTTAGGGATCTCTCAGTTTTTCCGACGTAAAATGAGTGACATTTCTGACATGCCGCTAGGTAAACAACCCTCTGTGTTTCACAGTTATAATAATTATTACTAGTTATTAATCTCTTTCTACTTTCTAAGTATATTTCCCTTTTGTTCATTATAAATGCACATTGTGAGCATCTCCCACATTTAAATGTTCCTACTTGTCGATTGGGTTCTATTTTATTGATATTCCCTGTTCTTTCTATCATATTACGAATACTAGGGGGATTTTTGTATACTATTTTAGGTACAATTTTTCTGATCTCTTCCATGTCAGTTAAAGCTGAAAATTTCTCCCATTCCTTATTAAAAATTCCCCTAATATTTTTGTTGAAGGAGTTGTACTCTATCACTAGTCTTCTTTGAAAACTTTCCCCATTATCGAAATTTCTTTCATTTCCATCTTCTTTTGTGTTAGTTTGTTCCACTCCTTTGATAGGGTGAAATCTCCCTTCTCTACCTTTCTCAACTTCCCTCCTAATGTCCTTTATGAAGTCGGTGGGGTAGCCTTTCTCCGAGAACATATTTTCCAATTTATCACATTCTATAGAGAAGTCCTCATTTTGACTAGTCATTCTAGACCCCCTCACAAACTGTCCTTTTACAATATTTTTCTTACTGTGCAGTGGGTGTGCACTGTCAAAATGTAGAAAGAATTAACATATGTTGTCTTCCTATACACTTTTGTTTCAAAGTTGTGTTCAAACTTATATACTTCCACATCAAGATAGTTTAGTATGTCTCTGTTTAAAACATAAGTAAATTTTAAAAAACTTGTGGTAGTACTAATGTATTCCATAAATTCCAGAAAGTTCTTTTCACCCCCTGTCCAGAAAATCACTATATCATCCAAAAGCCTGTGATATAGTACCCAATAGTCTTTGTACTTTGAATTTATAATATATTTCTCTTCCCATCTAGATAGTACAATGATAGCGTATGTGGGGGCACACGCTGCTCCCATAGAGACTCCAGATTTTTGTTGATAATATTCTCCGTTAAAAATCAAATAATTATTTTTCAACACAATGTCCATAAAATTAACTGTAGCTACTTTTTCTTCATGTGTCGTCACATTGTCGAGAAATATACTCTCTTCGAACATATCCATCCCTTCATTATGTGGGATACAGGAGAATAAATCAATGATGTCTATAGTAATAAAGATAATGTCTTCCTTATAGACACTAGATGTTAATTCCCTGAGAAAATCCCAGGAGTCTTTTAAAATAATTTTATTGTTGACCCAAATGTGTTTTGCCTTTGTATCGACATATTTGGCTAAGGGGACAGTCATTGCTCCCTCTGCTGACACTATGGGTCTAAGGGGGGGGGGGGTTCCTGATTCTTGTGGATTTTGGGTATGCCAAAAATTGTGGCTACCCTTGGTTTCTTAACTTTCAAATAATTAGCTGTTTTAATATTAATAACTTTTTCCATTAATAAGTCTTGAATTAATAATTCTATTTTTTTGTGTGCCATCTCTACTTCTTGTTTGGAGGCTACACCATATTTGTTGTCGTCATTCAGGATGGTGCACATTTTTGCTTCGTACAATATTTTGTCCATTATAATAATCCCACCCCCTTTGTCTGGTTTCATAATTCTCACTGTGTTGTCCTTGGTGAGTTCCTTTAACAATTCTTTTTCGTCTGTATCTAAATTCTGATGGAATCTAATTTTGTTCTTATTGTCCATCTTCCTTATTTCCTTCTCCATAACCATCTCAAAGTTCTTAATTTGTGGAAGTAAAGGGGGATTGTATGTGGATTTCCTAACCAATTCTGTATTTTCCCTAGTTTCTTTATTAAACCCTATTCTAGAAGCCAGTATGGTTAGATTGACTTTCCTTACAAATAATTTGATGTCCATTATAGTACTTGCTATGTCACCTTTCTTAGCTGGAATATATTTTAATCCTTTACTCAATACGTTGAAATGTTCTTTATTGAGAACGACATTACTAAAATTGTAAATGGAGAACCCTTGAAAGCTATCTTTAACTTTTTCCTGAAGGATATCATTACATACTTTCTCTGAATTATTGTTGTCGTTGTCAATGTCAAAGTTATTACCATTGTGGGTGAGGGTGTCCACTACCAGAATCTCCATCTTCCCCTTCTCCCCCTCCGTGTCTGAACATTTCCTCTCCTATACTTTGTTTGCTCAGGTTGCATCTCTTTATCTATTAAAGGTGGGAATTCTGTGTCATACCAATATTCCTCTTGCATGTCTAAAGTATTCTTCCTTTTGTCCATTCTGTGGTTGTTGTGTGTATTTTTATTATACATGTTTTTATTTTTATTACTCATGTTATAATAATTACTATACACAGGTTTGGGGTAACTAATGTCATTGGCGTATTCTTGAATGTCCCTGTTTAATTTATTAAATTTACGCTGCATTACTTCATCACATTTGCTGTCAATATCACTTCTTATTTTAAAGTATTTCTCATTCTCTTCCTTAATGTTAAAAATCAAATCATTTTTGATACAGATGTCTATCTCCTCAATTTCCTCATTTAAAACCCTTAATTTCCTTTCATTTTCATCAATGATGAGTTGTACAACCTCCAACCCACATTTTTAAACGCTTTAACCAAGCTTTCATGAACGACAGTTCCAATTTGTACATTATTAGGGTATTTACAAATACGTAGTCCCTTCAGGACTATTTCCTTAGTTATACACTCTATTAAATACGCATTTTCAATAATACAGGTTCTGTACTGTAACATAAGCTTGTATAGTTTATCAATTTTCACATTATAAGTGTCACCATTAGCAAAACACTTATTGTTATTGCCTGTTGTTTTAAAACTGACATTCTTTTTTAACCACTCAGTAGTGGTAGAAAGATTGTGAACAGTACATGTAGTTGTTATGGTGGTTTTGGGTCTAGCCCCTAAGTCCTTGCAAGTCACTCCTCCATGGGAATTAACTCCCCTTTCGTCTCCGAAAACATTCGGTGTGTTAAAAGGATCAAAATCCGTTCCTGGTAAATTTCCTGGGTCGCCGGTGTCCTCTTGCTCGCCAATAAGCTCCATTTTCCTTTAGTGTTGTTGTTTAATTAACCCTTCGGTTCCCTGTTGTTTGTCGTCGACTTTAGATGCAATCAGGTTCAAACAAATGGGCGTAAGTAAATTGACCAGTTCCGTAAGCTGCCCAATAAGCTTTCTGGTCAATCCTAGTTCTTCCTGCCCTTCCACGCTCATATTGAACTCAATGCAGGAATCCACCCGGTGTACTTCCACAGCACTCGCTGAATGAAAACTAATAAACTGATGTAAGCGATAGCATCCAAAAAATTACCAACGATCCAAAGCAAACTGAATGCAATGTGCCAAAAAGTACCACCAGGAAATGGTTAAAACCACAGTTTATTCACGGTCAACTCAAAGACTCACGAACAATGAAACAGATTAACGCTCTTCTATCATAACAGCACAAATGCGTTTTCGTCTCACAAAGTGGGACTTCATCAGATAAAATCATGTAGTGTTTTTACTATTTAAACACCTTAATTCTATTCCAATTAATTCCTGTTACCAATTAAATACGTTGTTTAAAATATGAACTGTCAAATCAGCTTGGATTATACTTCCTTAATATTCATGATATTCGTAATGCAAATGATCGTGATACAAATAGATGATTATTATTGTTAGATGGTTAATTAATCATTGAATAAAGTTAAAAACAGTATAATTGTCTGAAAGTTTCAGATGTTTTGAATAAATAAAAACATACATAAATACAATTAAAACAATTCATAAAATACATTGCTAAAATCAAATACATTTCCTTTTCGTTTTTAAGGTTATAAAATGTTGTTAAAAAATATGCAGTCCTGTTTTGTGCATACAAATTTAATAACAAGCAGCATTTACTTGTTTTTGTATTTATATCTAACCTATTTATATAAAGTGCAGTGCATAATGTTTATTTTGAAAAAATATGTACATTTGATCATGTTTGATGCATATAGATTTAGTGACAAGCAGCGTTTATTTACTTTTGTCCTTGTTCAAATCTACCTGAGGAAAATACCTTATATAATGTTAATGTTTAGTCTTGTGTAAGTTATTCTTACTATATTGCAGCAAGAAATATATAGGGAAACAGTGTGTATTTCTTTGTCTAGTGGGTTATATTATAGTAAAATAGTGCCATCTGGTGTTAAAAAGTGAGAATTTTCTTTGAATCAAATCTTGTTAGATTTTAATCTTAAAATAGCCCCTATAGATAGGTGTTTATTTAGTCCTGGACTCCTACTTGCATCCAGGTTTATCTGCCACCATAACTCCCTACTTTCTAGAATATCTTCCCAGGGGCCTCCCCTAATGTCAACTTGAATCTGTTCTAAAACAAAAAATAAAAATGATGCTTCTTGACGGACTTTAGTGTGCTTAAACAGTGCATTAGTTATTCTTTCTTTATAGATATCGTATGTGTGTTCATACACCCTCTTTTTTAGGGATCTCTCAGTTTTTCCGACGTAAAATGAGTGACATTTCTGACATGCCGCTAGGTAAACAACCCTCTGTGTTTCACAGTTATAATAATTTTTCTTACTGTGCAGTGGGTGCGCACTGTCAAAATGTAGAAAGGAATTAACATATGTTGTCTTCCTATGCACTTTTGTTTCAAAGTTGTGTTCAAACTTATATACTTCCACACAGAGGGAGCAATGACTGTCCCCTTAGCCAAATATGTTGATACAAAGGCAAACACATTTCGGTCAACAATAAAATTATTTTAAAAGACTCCTGGGATTTTCTCAGGGAATTAACATCTAGTGTCTATAAGGAAGACATTATCTTTATTACTATAGACATCATTGATTTATTCTCCTGTATCCCACATAATGAAGGGATGGATATGTTCGAAGAGAGTATATTTCTCGACAATGCGATGACACATGAAGAAAAAGTAGCTAGAGTTAATTTTATGGACATTGTGTTGAAAAATAATTATTTGATTTTTAACGGAGAATATTATCAACAAAAATCTGGAGTCTCTATGGGAGCAGCGTGTGCCCCCACATACGCTAACATTGTACTATCTAGATGGGAAGAGAAATATATTATAAATTCAAAGTACAAAGACTATTGGGTACTATATCACAGGTTTTTGGATGATATAGTGATTTTCTGGACAGGGGGTGAAAAGAACTTTCTGGAATTTATGGAATACATTAGTACTACCACAAGTTTTTTAAAATTTACTTATGTTTTAAACAGAGACATACTAAACTATCTTGATGTGGAAGTATATAAGTTTGAACACAACTTTGAAACAAAAGTGTATAGGAAGACAACATATGTTAATTCTTTCTACATTTTGACAGTGCACACCCACTGCACAGTAAGAAAAATATTGTAAAAGGACAGTTTGTGAGGGGGTCTAGAATGACTAGTCGAAATGAGGACTTCTCTATAGAATGTGATAAATTGGAAAATATGTTCTCGGAGAAAGGCTACCCCACCGACTTCATAAAGGACATTAGGAGGAAGTTGAGAAAGGTAGAGAAGGAGATTTCACCCTATCAAAGGAGTGGAACAAACTAACACAAAGAAGATGGAAATGAAAGAAATTTCGATAATGGGGAAAGTTTTCAAAGAAGACTAGTGATAGAGTACAACTCCTTCAACAAAAATATTAGGGAATTTTAATAAGGAATGGGAGAAATTTTCAGCTTTAACTGACATGGAAGAGATCA
Organism: Protopterus annectens; assembly: GCF_019279795.1. Lineage (NCBI taxonomy): Eukaryota > Metazoa > Chordata > Ceratodontiformes > Protopteridae > Protopterus > Protopterus annectens. Next base: position 1,614,729,393 of record NC_056729.1, on the reverse strand, counting down.
GAAAAATTGTACCTAAAATAGTATACAAAAATCCCCCTAGTATTCGTAATATGATAGAAAGAACAGGGAATATCAATAAAATAGTACCCAATCGACAAGTAGGAACATTTAAATGTGGGAGATGCTCACAATGTGCATTTATAATGAACAAAAGGGAAATATACTTAGAAAGTAGAAAGAGATTAATAACTAGTAAAAATTATTATAACTGTGAAACACAGAGGGTTGTTTACCTAGCGGCATGTCAGAAATGTCACTCATTTTACGTCGGAAAAACTGAGAGATCCCTAAAAAAGAGGGTGTATGAACACACATATGATATCTATAAAGAAAGAATAACTAATGCACTGTTTAAGCACACTAAAGTCTGTCAAGAAGCATCATTTTTATTTTTTGTTTTAGAACAGATTCAAGTTGACATTAGGGGAGGCCCCTGGGAAGATATTCTAGAAAGTAGGGAGTTATGGTGGCAGATAAACCTGGATGCAAGTAGGAGTCCAGGACTAAATGAACACCTATCTATAGGGGCTATTTTAAGATTAAAATCTAACAAGATTTGATTCAAAGAAAATTCTCACTTTTTAACACCAGATGGCACTATTTTACTATAATATAACCCACTAGACAAAGAAATACACACTGTTTCCCTATATATTTCTTGCTGCAATATAGTAAGAATAACTTACACAAGACTAAACATTAACATTATATAAGGTATTTTCCTCAGGTAGATTTGAACAAGGACAAAAGTAAATAAACGCTGCTTGTCACTAAATCTATATGCATCAAACATGATCAAATGTACATATTTTTTCAAAATAAACATTATGCACTGCACTTTATATAAATAGGTTAGATATAAATACAAAAACAAGTAAATGCTGCTTGTTATTAAATTTGTATGCACAAAACAGGACTGCATATTTTTAAACAACATTTCATAACCTTAAAAACGGAACTCACCAAGGACAACACAGTGAGAATTATGAAACCAGACAAAGGGGGTGGGATTGTTATAATGGACAAAATATTGTACGAAGCAAAAATGTGCACCATCCTGAATGACGACAACAAATATGGTGTAGCCTCCAAACAAGAAGTAGAGATGGCACACAAAAAAATAGAATTATCAATTCAAGACTTATTAATGGAAAAAGTTATTAATATTAAAACAGCTAATTAATTGAAAGTTAAGAAACCAAGGGTAGCCACAATTTTTGGCATACCCAAAATCCACAAGAATCAGGAACCCCCCCCCCCTTAGACCCATAGTATCAGCAGAGGGAGCAATGACTGCCCCCTTAGCCAAATATGTCGATACAAAGGCAAAACACATTTGGGTCAACAATAAAATTATTTTAAAAGACTCCTGGGATTTTCTCAGGGAATTAACATTATCTTTATTACTATAGACATCATTGATTTATTCTCCTGTATCCCACATAATGAAGGGATGGATATATTCAAAACATCTGAAACTTTCAGACAATTATACTGTTTTTAACTTTATTCAATGATTAATTAACCATCTAACAATAATAATCATCTATTTGTATCACGATCATTTGCATTACGAATATCATGAATATTAAGGAAGTATAATCCAAGCTGATTTGACAGTTCATATTTTAAACAACGTATTTAATTGGTAACAAGAATTAATTGGAATAGAATTAAGGTATTTAAATAGTAAAAACACTACATGATTTTATCTGATGAAGTCCCACTTTGTGAGCAGCATTTGTGCTGTTATGATAGAAGAGCGTTAATCTGTTTCATTGTTCGTGAGTCTTTGAGTTGACCGTGAATAAACTGTGGCTTTAACCATTTCCCGGTGGTACTTTTTGGCACATTGCATTCAGTTTGCTTTGGATCGTTGGTAATTTTTTGGATGCTATCGCTTACATCAGTTTATTAGACTTTTACTGTCCTAATTACTGGATTCCCATACTAGTTTAGTGTTAACAGAAACAGCCCTGCTAATTATTAGCTTGTACTTAATAATGTAAGCTAATGTACATATATGAAAGTATGTATATGTACACACACACACACATATATATATATATATATATATATATATATATATATATATATATATTAATACATATGGAAATATAGTTGTAGGTGTCAGTATGCATACACACTCACTACAGGGAACAGGTGAGAGAAATGCAGCAACCTGAATTTACAACACAGCATGAATCATGAGAGACTTACTAACCTTCACACTCACAGAACACTGTCGACAGCATACCAGCATGGTCCACGCCCTTACAATCTGAAAGGGCAATGCCTATCTCACATACCCTTTTATAGCACTGTCCTGAAATCACAGTGAGACATGCAATCAGTACACAACTGGCTGCATGCAATTAGCAAATGCTGCCTTACAATTGGTGCAGAGGCCATCACATGGACCTATGCAGATACCTACAAAAGCATCCAGTACTAACACTCCACACATGCAATACATTCATTGCACCAAACTGACGGAGAAAGAGAGAGAGAGAGAGAGAGAGAGAGAGAGAGAGAAAAATAAATAAATAAATAAATAAATAAAGCAATAAAGGCAGTGATAAAAAAAAACTGCATCATCACAGCAAGAAAACCAGCAGCAGCAGCAAACAGCAATTAGCACCAGTGACACAGCAACAGCTGACACAAACACAGGTAATGCAAAGTAGCAGGTTAATACTGTGTTTACTGCGAAACCTCCAAATGTATCATAGTTCACTATCTATAGGTATGTCCATGAGATAGGTTGTGTGTACATAGTCCTGATATATAATATACATATGTAATATTGCTGTACATGTCTTTCATACTTAAAACTTCCATAGATTAGAACACAAGGCCAGTTATGCATATGATGCAGTAGTTCCCAGGGTCAGTAGAGGTTCCTCCTCATTGGTGTGGGACCACTGTGTATGTATGGCACTGTTCAGGTACATATCCTGTAGTATGGCCAGGGTTTAATATCAGTCTGTAATGTAGTGCTATGTCCTCTAGGGGTGAACGTATCACACATCCAGGGATACCATTTTGTAACAGTGAAGCTGTGTGTTCTGCAATGTTGAGGGTGGCCCTCACCTGGACATGTGAGATGATAGGGAGGTTACATTCATCTGTGATAACTAATTCCACTTGTGTATGAGAATGGGGGGGGGGGTACCTGCACCTAAACTGTCTGCAACAATGTTGCCAATATCTGTGCATTTGGTGAATGTGAAGCATCTTACCACTGCTGACCACAGATGCCTTGCCTTCATGTGAATCTGCTCTGTGCTGCAGTAGCCTCCTGCTGTTGTTATACAATGTGCCTGTATCTGTAGTCCACTGGACAGGATAAATAAGTGGTGTGCATACGGTCTGGGTTAGATATGTGTGTGCACATTACATGCACTATGTGGGATGTCTGTGGTAAGCTTTTGCAAAGGGGCCAGCAGTGTGTGTTGTGGCTTCCACTGGCCCAGTGGGCTGCATGGATAGCATCACAGTCCTAACTAGTGAATAACTGTGTAATTACATACATACATAGCAAGGTAGTGTACTGTGCTTGTGGTGTTGTTGGGATATGTATATCCAGGCTGAGTAATGTGTGTCCACATCACAGTGTTGGATGGCAACACACATACAGTATGTTGGGATGAACACCCAGAGTGTTTCAGAAGTGTTGCCTGTGCAGAAATATCTGGCCATTACCTGCACATCCCCCACAACACACACACATGCAACATATGGCAGAAGTAGTATAGCAGTACACATAGGTTCATAGGTTCATACTAGGCTATTTGCCCTAGGGCATTGATAAGCCTAGCCAGAATGTGTTTGTCTTTTGCCACCCAATTAAAATTTATTTTGCTATGCCCTTTTCCGAGGTTAGTATACTGTGCCTCTGTCTAACAGTGACATAGAAGTGATACCCGGGGTACAATTATGATCTCCCATCCAGTCATCCAGATTCCTATGGAAGAGAGTCAATGAGGGACTCTGCCTAACCTGTACTGTGAGTTCATTACAGAGTGAAGGGAGCCTCTGGGTTATGAATCTGTCCCTCCAGCATGTCCAATTTATTTCAGTGCTAAGGTTCAGGTCTCTTGAGCTTCTGACTGTATGGGATTTTGATTTCCTGAGGTGCAGCATGTCCATTACTTCTGGGTTGGACATGGCTGTATACGTCAGGCACAGATTGCCTCTGAACAGGCAGTATGCCACTGAGTCCAGCTGGATTTTCTTTAACCGGGCAGCATATGGCATCTGTTTGAGCCCTTTGATCCTCTTGATGAGGTACTGTTGGGGTTTTTCCAGTTGCTGTAGGTGTCTGGTTACGCAGACAGTCGCCCATGGGTTCTCGTGGGGGCATCCGTGGCCGTACTGCCTCTGGCCGATGTGCCCAAGGAGGTATGTCAACCTCCACTATGTTTCGGACTGTTATGCAGGCACAGGCACATATGGAAAGGTACACCAGACAGGGTCTGAGGGAGCTGACAGCATGTTGCACAGCCATGACAGATGGCATGCGTGACATTGCGAATGCTATTCGTAATTTCACAGATGTCATTGACAGACGTTGTGGGGACATACAACAGCTGCTCCACAACCAGATGTCCATGGGCCAGGGCGATGGTGTGCATTTGCAGCAGTCGACGTGGCCGTATGCCGGCAACGGCACCAGCTGGCAGTCGCCGTGGACGACAACAGGCCCACTCATGCACCTCAAGTGCCAGCAGCAGCCCCAGCAATGCTGGGTTAGTGCTGTCATCAGGACACCCCAGGAGACCACGTGCACGTGGCTCTGGACAGTCCCACAGGGAACTGTGTCCAGTTAAGAACAGAACCCACAGGGTTAGAGTTGCTGGCGCTATGTCAGACTCCAAGCCGGTCACAAGTGGTGTCCCACAGGGCTCGGTCCTTGGCCCCCTATTGTTCGTCATCTACTTCTCAGAAGTACAGGCCAACATGGGAGGACTTTGGCTGACAAAGTTTGCAGACGACTGCAAACTGGGCACCATAGTGGAAAGTGCATCGGACACGGATATCCTTCAGAAGGGATTCACGGAAACAGATAACTGGTGCCAGAGCCATGGCTGAAGTTAAACGCCAAAAAATGTATAGTCATACCCTTCGGGAAAAACAAGGTAACCCCAAGCTACCATATAGGTGGCAATCCACTAAGCACAGAAGAGGTTATCAGGGACCTGGGGACCCAGGTTGACAGTGGCCTTTCTTTTGACACTCACGTTGCTAAAGTGGTTAGAAAGACCTTCTACATTGCCCACCTGATCATGAAGGGATTCACATCCAGATCTAGTGAGGTCATTGTTCCCCTGTACTCTTCACTTATCAGACCAATGATCGAGTACAATGCCCCATTCGGGATGTATCTTACCCGACATCTGCAGCAATTGGAGAGACCCCAAAAGCTCCTCACCAAAAGGATAAAGGGACTCCAAAATCTGTCATATGCTGCCAGATTGAAGAAACTCCAGCTCTATTCAGTCGCAAACCGTCTGCTCAGAGGTGACATGTGCCTGACATACAAGGCCATGTCCAACCCGGAATTAATGGACATGCTCCACCTCAAAAAATCCAAATCCACCAAAACCACTAGAGCAAGCGACTTAAACCTTAGCACGGATATAAATAGGACGTGCTGGAGGGATAGATTTATCACTCAGAGACTCCCTATGCTCTGGAATAAAATCCTGGTCCATGTGAGGCAGAGCACCTAGCTGGCTCTGTTCAAGAGAAATCTTGACCTGTGGATGGGAGATCGTAGGTTTACCCTAGGAATCATCTCTGTGTCACTGCTGGACAGAGGCACAACAAACTAATGGGCACAGTATTTTTTCATATAAGGGGTGGCGTAAGCCACAAAACTTTGGGCTAGGCTTATAAATGCCTTAGGGCAGATAGCCTAGTATAAACCTATGAACCTATGAACCCGCTTCCGATGACAGTACCCAGTCTGGGTTAGTACCGGATACGGTCCGTAGCACCCCTGCCAGGCACAGGTACTGTGTCTGTGCCACAGACACTGATCTGGATGACCTGACAGGTGCAGTCTGTGGCTGTCCACAAAACCCTGTACATGGCAGCCATTATGTGGGACTGTGTGCGTGCTTACACACATGCAGAAATTTAACACCTAGGGCAAACACATACACACACACACTGCACAAACACTGGTCCACCCTGTACTGCTGCCCCTCACAAACACACATACACACACATGTCAATTGGTGGTACCAGTGGCTAGCTTGGGCATACCTAACTCACACCCTGTGCATATGATGACACTGTGCCACCTCCTGCATACTACAACATCAGTGCAGGAAAAGGTAAATACGTTGCTGATGCACAGAGTGACTACATAGATGTGCATAAGTAGTAACATGTTGGTAACTGTTCACTGTTCCACTATGATTGTGTGTATATCCCAGCATTCCTGCTGCAGTAACTGTATGAATGTCCTGAATTGTTATCTGCACCCATACTACTTACCAAAGTGTACCAGCTGCACACCATCACATGCTACCTTTGACTATGGGAATGTGCATCATGTGCTGTATTGTAGATTCAGCTATATGGATCTGTTCTGTCACACATGCATTTACTCACACCCTGCTACCCCCACACATGCACATGCTCACCTGCCATTTCCATTATTTATTACCCTACATGAGTAGCTGTCGACACATGACAGGTACACATTTGAAAAGTGCACTATTTGGATTACTACCAATTTCCTCCTCTCTACCTGTACTCACAGGGTGCAGGCAACCTCATTAGTTTAAAAGTGTAATGTGCATCAGGTAATGTGGTTCCCTGATTGCCACATCCAACATGTTTTCCATACAGAAATGCACACACAGAGACATCCCACATCCACACACTTGCCACATTCAGGTTTCAAAACACTATCTAGGTATGTTCTGGTACATGTGCGTGTTACAGTAGCATGTAGCACTATATTGAGTACTGGCAGTTGTCTGTTGTCATGTTGTTTGTATAGGGTGCTGTCAACATCACTGTTTGTTAAGGGAAATGTGCACCCTGCAGTGCGTAGCCCCATTTGGCAAAAGCCACATCCCACCCCAGCATTGTGCACACACACTAACCCCACTCACACTAAAACACATACTTTCCATTTGCAAGATTCAAACCCCTTCCTAACTGTGTTATGACACTAGAGACAGACACATTAGCAGAGTGTGCTATTTGCATTAGTGGGAGAAATTCTTTCTAATGCTGTACTTAGAGGGTGCTGACATCATCTGTGTTTAGGAAGAGGGATGTGCACCCTGTAGTGTGTTCTCCCAGTTGGCAAAAGGCACTTTTCCCTTACAGCATTATGCACACACACAAACCCCACTCACACTAACTCACATACATTCCCTTTGCAGGATTCAAACCCCTATCTAACTATGTTATGACACTAGAGACAGACGCATTAGCAGAGCACGCTATACAAATTACTGGGGAGCTTTAATTCAGGTAATATAGTTATAGAGTGCTGACATCATCAGTGTTTCAAAAGGGGAATCTGCATCCTGTAGTGTACTTTCACAGTTGCTAATAGGGGCATTTCCCACACACACATAGGTGTGTTTGAGGTTTGCATATGTGGGGGATCCAGTACTCCAGTGTGATTAATATATGGTTCGATTGCAACAATGAGGGATATACTTCAAGTGGTGAGCATTTTGTACTCATGTTTGTGATGATCAGGTCTAGTATATTTTCCCCTCTTGTGGGAATGTTGACTACTTGTTCCATAGCTAAAGAGTTTCTGAACTATGGGAACCCTAGAGCTTGGGTATTGTGGCTTGAGTAATGTTCACAGTCTATGTTTGGGTAGTTGAAGTCACCAAGTATGATGGTGTTTGCAGAGAAATCTATACTCTCCTGTGTCGTCATGAAGGCTGTGTGGGATTCCTGAGTTTGAGAGGGTGATGTAAGAGCTCCTCTGTGTCTCTTTCCATGTGGTCCAGGGAGGTACGCCTCAGGTTGTTCACACCAGCATGGACAATGACTGCCTCATACTTGTACTTGCTGTGGAGTGACCTGAGTGCTTGTGTTATGTGGCACATTCTATCACCCGACAGGTAGCTAAATGTGACCCTCACCTTGCTCAGTCTGGAGAGCGGGACGTCAATGTGTCTGACTATGGCATCACCTATTATAGGTGTGTCACACATTGTGTTTGGCCTTATGGGCTGTGCCTGTTAAGAACACTGACTTTGTGAGGTCTGTGTTGCTTGAGATATGTGTTCATGTGGGATGCAGCATGTCTGGCCATGTCATTTCTGTCCGTGGTCTGGTAAGTATTACCTTTGGTGACATAGGTATTCATATGTCAGCTGGTGAGCATTTGCAGTGTACCTACTGAAAGTGGTACAGCTTGTTTGTTGTACAATGGACTACATGCAGCCCTGCTTACAGTAGCTATGTTTGCATGCATGTTTCCTTGCAGTTACCCTGGAATACTGATCCGACCTGCCATGCAGAGTTACACAGCTTCTGTGGACACCTAGTGACATCTGCATAGCTTACTATATGTATGTTCATGTCTCACTTGACAGAATGTCACTGTTTCTTCTGTGCACATGTACGTTGCCTGTGACACTTTGCATATAACTTACCTGGCATCTGTCCACGTGAGCAGTCATATATGCCACTGTAGGACTCTAAACCTGATGATGCACACACTCGAAACATTCCTCAGCATGGAGAACATCGCTATCTGTGCAGTAACAGATACCGGATTCAGGGCTACCAACAGCACCCCAGCACTACCAAGTTATACCTCATACCATGCTTTTCAGGCCCAAAACTTGCACAAAACCACAAAAGGAGGGGGTGTAGTGATATTCATCCAAGATACCCACACCTCCAGGTTGGTGGCAAAGCACCGAACATCAGAGACTATCCATATGCAAGTAACAATGGGTAAAACTGCCTTCCAGGTTATAGCCTGCTACAAACCACCCTCACAAACACAAGAACCACACTTGGCCTTCCTGAAAACAGTTGGAAATATGTAGGTCTGTCCATACACCATTATATTGGGTGGGTTAAACTACCCAAACATAGACTGGGAGCATGACTGTAGCTCCAACACCCTAGCCCACAGATTACTAGAATTTATATACCAAAATGCTATGGAACAACTTGTTACCACTCACACAAGAGGGGAAAACATACTGAACCTGATCATCACCAACATGGGGACTCTATGCACCAGACCAGAAGTGTATCCCTCACTGGTAAGATCAGACCATAAACTAATCTCACTGGATATTCACATCCCAAGGCCACCCCTGCACAGAAGAATACAGTCAACAACTCATGTAAAGCATGTTCACACTCCTCATAAATGATGTGGAAACCTTCAAAGCCCCCAGGCCTGTTGAAAATATGGACCAGACTGCAGATACCTGTATAAAGGCATTCTATGGACACCTTCAGGAATGCATGGATCATGCAATCCCAAATAAAAGCAAGACCCAATCCTCCAAAGGCAGACGTCCTGTGTGGTGGACACCAGCCATAAACAAACTATACAATAGAAGGATGAAGCTACTTAATGATACAACAAACTCCCAAAATGTGAAGGCATCACTGATGAGTATTAGAAGAAAACTACAGGCACTCATAAGATTGTCTAAGGCCATCTTTGAGAGAAGATTCCACAAGACACTGAGGATAATCACAAGGCTTTCTTTAGTTATGTTAGGAACCTGGGTGGTAATTCCCAGATATGCTCAGAGGTAGTCCAAGATGTCAAAAGAAATACCAAACACACAGACATTGCCAACATCCTAGTGGACAGGTTCACTGCTACCTTCTCCCCCCCTCCACACCAAAAGGGCAAATATTTCTCCCAGCAGAGTGCTGCCCCCCCTGACATCTCAGATGCTCAGGTAAGAGCTGCCCTCTCCAAAGCAATAAACACTGCATCAATGGGACCGGACAGTGTCCCAGGTTGTGTCCTACATGAACTCCAAGAAGAGCTACACCCAGACATAACACTACTGTTCAATCCCAGCCTTACTACACGATATGTGGCCAAAGAGTGGTGTACAGCAACAGTGGTCCCTCTACATTTAGGTGCTGCCTTAACGGGTCCTGGACACTATTGCCCCATAAGTCTGAATAGCTTGGTCTGCAAAGCTATGGTAAGGATCATCATGAACCTCATAAATATAGATATTGGGGACCTACAGACACTGCATCATACACAGTTTGGCTTTGTTAATGGCAGATCCTGCCTCTAAAACCTGTTTGATTTCTTTGAAACAGTCACCAAGGCCACTGTCAAGGGGAAGGTGGTCTACACAGCTTACCTGGACCTTGCATAAGCCTTTGATACAATACCCCACTTGTGCATTCTAGGGAAACTCACCAGTGTACATATTAACCCCTATGTCACTACATATATTGCACAGTGGCTCAAGGGCAGAACACACATGGTTAGAATTGCTGGAGCCATGTCAGCCTCAAAACCAGTTACAAGTGGTGTCCCACAAGGCTCAGCCCTGGGATCTGTCTTGTTCAGTATATATTTATCAGAGGTACAGGCCAACATGGAAGGACTGTGGCTGAGCAAGTCGCAGATGACTGCAAACTGGACGCCATAATCAACTCTCCAGCCAACACACGCATCCTCTAAAAGGGCCTCTTAGAAACAGACGACTTGTGCCACAGCCATGGCCTCAAGCTGAATGCCAAAAAGTTTATAGTCATCCCCTTTGGCAAAAACAAAGTGACCACAAAGTACCACATATGTGTTAATCCATTAAGTACAGATGAAGGAATTATGGACCTTGGGGTACACAAGTTGATAGCATTCTCTCATTTGACAACCACATGGCCAAAGTGGTTAGAAAAACATTTTATATAGGCCACCTTATCATGAAGGGATTCACATGTAGATCAGGGGAGGACATTGTGCCTCTTTACTCATCCCTCATCATGCCCATAATTGACTACAATGCCCCTGTCGGCGTGCACCTTACCAGACACCTGCAGCAACTGGAAAGACCACAAAAGTACCTCAACAAGAGGATCAAAGGGCTCAAACAGATGCCACATACTGACTGGTTAAAGAAACAGCAGCTCTACTCAGTGGCATACTGCCTCTTCATAATCTGTGCCTGGCATATAAAGCCATGTCAAACCCTGACTTAATGGTCATGCTGCACCTCAGAATATCCAAATCCCATCAAGCTACATGCTGGAAAGACTTGAACCTCAATAGTGATATACATAGGACATGCTGGAGGGACACATTCATAACTCAGAGGCTCCCTTCACTCTGAAATATTATCCCAATACAGGTTAGGCAGAGTCACTCAGTGACTGTCTTTAAGAGGAATATTAATGACTGGATGGGACATTGTAGGTTTACCCTGGGTATTACTTATGTGTGACTGTTAGACAGAGGCACAGTATACTAACCTTGGAAAAGGGCATAGCAAGATAGATTTACAATGCATGGTGAAAGCCACACACATTCTGGCTAGGTTTATAAATGCCCTAGGGCAGATAGCCTAGTATGAACCTATGAACCTATGTATCTTGTTCACCATTGGCCCTATGTGCTGTTAATCACCAATGCAATCTCAATACTATGGTAGCATGTGCAAAGGTCAGTTGTCAGTCACCTCTATGGTACAGTTGTGGAATATGTGAGTCATGTAGTAATGTCACAGCTGCCACATGTACACAGTCAACCCTATCCCCTACCCATGGATGTACAACACATGTATGAGATGGAAACACATAGCCAAACTGTGGACTAAGCACTCTGAACCCAGTACTGGCATAACCTGTCAGGTGGCATGAAATACTACAGTGACTGCAATACCAGTCTGATGTAGACCTACACTGACAGCAATACAACCACGGGAACACACCGGGCCATTCATGGAGCCTAAGAATGGCATCCTGCCTGAGTGGCAGATACCTCTGCAGCTGGCATACAGGCATACGTTAGGCCTGAACACAGCACGCATAACACATAGCACACAAATCCTGTGCGCCAAACAAGCACAGTCTGTACAGCTATACAACACTCCTGCTGCAGTTGTGTTAGGTACTTTTATTGTCCGGTACAGTGAGGTCATGCTCACCAGGCTGGACAAGGTGAAGGTCACAGTGGTATGCTCATGGGGCACTATGGTCCACCACATAACACAAGCATACAGGTCAGTTAGATGCATGGACACATATGTCTCAGTCATTGTCCATGCCACTACAGCTGATGTGTGATGTCCCTCACTGGAATACATGATAGGGAACATGGAAGGGCTCACTGAGCAAGTGGCACAGGCTGGTAGAACCCTGACCTTGGTTGGCATCATACCCTCACCAGGAATGCTGACATATTACTGAATGCTAATGAATTACTGTAGCTACAACACCCTAGCTGAAAGGTTCTTAGCATGCAGTCACTGCATTGTTATGGAACAACTTCTTACCACTCCCACAACAGGTGAAAACATGCAGCACCTCTTCATCAACAACATGTAGACTATATGCCCCAGACCAGGTGTGTATCCCTCACTACTAGGTTGATAGCATCTACATCTCACATTGTATATACACATCCCACATGCAGCACCTGCACAGAAGACCACAGTCATAATGTTACCCAGTGCAAATACCATGTATTCACATGTGGCAGGCATCACACATCACAGGTACATATGTGTATTTGGCACACACATACATCATGTGTGCATTGCCATAACTGGTTTAATCGATGTCATGCATTATTGTGAGAAACAACCCGCACACATGGGCATTCTGTGTGAGTAAAACACGCGTGACATGTCTGGAATCAAAAGCCATAAATAATTGTGATATTGTTTAGAAAGGGGTATGTGCATCCTGTAGTATGTTTTCCCAGTTGCCAAAAGGGATGTTCCTTTCATACACACTTACACACACACTAACCCCCCTTCACACACACTTGCCAGATTCAAACCCCTACCTAACTATGTTATGACACTAGAGACGGACGCATTAGCGGAGCGTGCTTTTCGGATTACTGGGAGATTTTCTTTCTCCTGATATACTTATAGGGTGCTGACATCATCAGTGTTTAGAAAGGGGAATGAGCATCCTGTGGTGTGTTTTCCCAGTTGCTAAAAGGAACATTTCCCTCACACAGACTTGCACGCAGACCAACCACAATCACCCACACACACACACTCTGGATAAGCTGTCATTCCCTAGGGCAAACAGCCTAGTGTTGACCTCTACACCCATATGTTTAACTGTCAGATGCACATTATTTGGTGCTGATAGCAGTGTTTGCAGGTCTTTATTGCCATAACATTTCCTGTTTGTATGAACAACTTTTGTATCTGTGGAAGATGTTTGCATATGGGGGAAATCCACTATATCATGTATGTCTCTGTAGTCATTTAAGTGTGAGCACTGGTCAGATTGCTATAATGTTGTTGGTTACTGGAATAACACGTACATATACCAGATATATGTGGCAAAATGCTAAACTGATATTTGGACTAAGTGTGTGAGCATGCTCAGTTCAGCCTTCCCATGGCATGTTGTGTGAAAGATGTCTCATTTATCAAAGTGTGTGAGCATGCCCAGTGTGAGCTTTCCATATGTTGAACTCTGCAGCCCATCACATTTGTGGATGAGTGTGAACTTCAACAAATATCTCCTGTTTATGGTTGTGTGTTCTGTGTCATGTTGTGTAGTTACTGTCCAAATGCTTTTTGTGTGAACACAACAGGGATTATACTGTGCCTGCAGGTTTTGCATGGGATACTTTGCATACAATTGTCAACATCCATTCATACTGACCTAACACTGTAGTACTGTATAGTGTAGTGGTTCAGTACTTTCACTGTGGTGGACAGTATCCTGGGCTTTAGTCCTATCACTGCTTTACATTTCCATAGTGAGCACAACAGCCTGGTTAGGGTCCAGTTGTGCACATCTGCACAAAGCGGTGCCTCTCGGACCCTGGTAATTACCGCCCCATAAGCTTAACAAGTCTAGTCTGCAAAGCTATGGAGAGGATCATAATGGAGCTCATAAACAAAGATATAGGGGACTTGCAGACATTGGACCCGTCCCAGTTTGGCTTTGTCAAGGGCAGATCATGCCTTTTGAACTTGGTCGACTTCTTCGAAACAGTCACCAAGGCCATTGATGAGGGAAAGGCAGTCCATACAGCCTACCTTGACCTTGCAAAGGCGTTCGACACAATACCTCACTTGGGTATTGTAGAAAAACTTACCAACTTAAATGTAAACCCATATGTCACAAGATGGGTTGCAAACTGGCTTAAGGACAGAACCCACAGGGTTAGAGTTGCTGGCGCTATGTCAGACTCCAAGCTGGTCACAAGAGGTGTCCCACAGGGCTCGGTCCTTGGCCCTCTATTGTTCGGCATCTACTTCTCAGAAGTACAGGCCAACATGGGAGGACTTTGGCTGACAAAGTTTGCATATGACTGCAAACTGGGCGCCATAGTGGAAAGTGCATCAGACACGGATATCCTTCAGAGGGGACTGACGGAAACTGATAGCTGGTGCCAGAGCCATGGCCTGAAGTTAAATGCCAAAAGATGTATAGTCATACCCTTCAGGAAAAGCAAGGTAACCCCAAGCTACCATATAGGTGGCAATCCTCTAAGCACAGAAGAGGTTATCAGGGACCTGGGTACCTAGGTTGACAGTGGCCTTTCTTTTGACACTCACGTTGCTAAAGTGGTTAGAAAGACCTTCTACATTGCCCACCTGATCATGAAGGGATTCACATCCAGATTTAGTGAGGTTATTGTTCCCCTGTACTCTTCACTTATCAGACCAATGATCGAGTACAATGCCCCATTCGGGATGTATGTCACCCGACATCTGCAGTAATTGGAGAGACCCCAAAAGTCCCTCACCAAAAGGATAAAGGGACTCCAACATCTGTCATATGCTGCCAGATTGAAGAAACTCCAGCTCTATTCAGTCGCATACCATCTGCTCAGAGCTGACATGTGCCTGACATACAAGGCCATGTCCAACCAGGAATTAATGGACATGCTCCACCTCAAAAAATCCAATTCCACCAGAACCACTAGAGCAAGTGACTTAAACCTTAGCACGGATATAAATAGGACATGCTGGAGGGATAGATTTATCACTCAGAGACTCCCTATGCTGTGGAATAGAATCCCGGTCCATGTGAGGCAGAGCACCTCGCTGGCTCTGTTTAAGAGGAATCTTGACCTGTGGATGGGAGATCGTAGGTTTACCCCGGGAATCGTCTCTGTGTCACTGCTGGACAGAGGCACAACAAACTAATGGGCACAGTATTTTTTCATATAAGGGGTGGCGTAAGCCACAAAACTCTGGGCTAGGCTTATAAATGCCTTAGGGCAGATAGCCTAGTATAAACCTATGAACCTATCTGACCATGTTGCATTATGTTCAGATATTAACTACTTACAACAGCCTCGTCCAACATCAGTAGTGTATTCCACAACATAGGTGTACATTGGCAAACACTACCGATGTGCCCTAGGCCATTTCTAATGCTAGTCAGAGAGTGTGTTTGTCCTTCAACACATTGTAAGTGTAGTTTGCCATGACATATGTCATGTTTAGTATACTGTGCCTCTGTCTACCTGTGACATAACAGTGATACCCAGGGTAAACCTACCATCTCCCATCCACTCATTAAGATTCCTGTTGAGGAGAATCAACGAGTGACTCTATGGATAACCTGTACTGGTAGTTTACTCATGCGTGGGGGTGGCTTCTGTGTTATGGACAATGCAGTACAGCTTGTCCTATGTATGTCAGTGCTGGGGTTCAGGTCCCTCATGTGCATAGCTCACTGCCATTCAGATTGTACAAGGTGCAGCATGTTCATTGGTTCCAGCTTGGACATGGCTTCTACATCAGGCACAGCTTGCGTCTGGGTGGCCAGCATGGCAGTGTGTGGAGTTGCACTCTGTTTAATCAGGCAACATATTACATCTGTTCAAGCTCTTTGATACTCCTGGTGAGGTACTGTTGTGGACTTTACAGTTGATGGAGGTGTCTGCTGAGGTACACCCCACAGGGGCTGTTGTAGTCAATTGTAACGCTGATGAAGGATAACTGCAGAACCACAATGACCTCCCCTTATCTAGATGTCATAACCTTCATGATTAGGTTGGTATATGGATTGTTTCTGTTAACACTACAGCCACATGTTTGTCCAATGCAGGATATCTATCACCTTATGTACCCAGGTCTGTCATTACATGTTAAGTATGTAATGGGTTAACACCTATGTGGTAATTGGTGGTCACTTACTGTATATACACAGAGGTTGACTATACAGTTTTCTCCATTTAACTTGCTGACATGGCTATGGCACCAGTTGTCTGTTTCTATGTGGCCCTTTTGTGGGATGCTTGTGTCAGCTGGAGTGTCAGATATGTTGGGCAGTTTGTAGTCCTCTGCAAACATGTTCAGGCAAAGTCCTTACATGTTGGCCTGTACCTATGGGGCATATATACCAGACGGGGAAGGTCCCAGGACCAAGCTTTGTGGGATACCTGTTATATGTGGTTTGTAGTCTGACATGGCTGCAGCATGTCTGACCATGTCAGTTCTGTCGTTGGTCTGGTTTGCAACCCCTCTAGTGACATAGGGGTATATATATAAGCTGGTGAGCATATCTATATTGAACACGTAGGGTATTGTATGGAAGGCTTTGCAAGTTCCAGCTACGCTGTGTGGACCACATTGCCCTCATCAGTGACCTCAATTACTGTTTCAACTGAGTCACACATGTTTAGGGGCAGGGTCTGCACTTAATAAACCCACACTGGGTAGGGTCGGGTGTCAATAGATCCCCAATATCTTTATGTCTGCGGTACATGCTGATCCTTTCCATAGCTGTGCAGACCAAGCTTCTCAGGATTCTGTGGTGGTTGTTTTTAGTAACCATTCAGGCGACACCTTTCTTGAGAATGACCACTGTTGTTGTACACTGCTCTTTGGGTACATATCCTGTGGTAAGGCTGATATAATGTCAGGGAGGCAGCAGTCTGCTGGGAAAGATATTTTGCATTATGGGGGGGGGGGGTTGCACTGCACCTGTCAGGATGTATGTTGGCAATACGTGTGTGTGTGTGTGTTTGGTATGTTGTTTGTAATATTTGTGTGACCCAGAGCATATCTGGGAATTCACAACATGCGTCCTACCATCAGTTGCAGCAGCCTTGGGATTATCCTTAGTGTCCTGTACAATTTGTATCATAATAGGTTCATAGGTTCATACTAGGCTATCCACCCTAGGGCATTTGTAAGCCTAGCCACAGTGTGTGTGGCTTTTGCCACCCCTTGCTATGTGAATATTATGGCCATTTATGATTTACTTAGCTGTGCCTCTGTCTGGACATGACACAGTAAAGACCCCCAGTGTACATCTACAATTACCCATCCATTTTGCAAACTTCCTGTTGAAGAGTGTCAGTGAGGGGCTCTGCCTAACATGTAGTGGTATTCTGTTCCAGGGTGTGGAGAGCCTCAGGGTTAGGTATCTGTCCCTCCAGCACATCCTATTTGATTATGTGTTGAGGCTGACATCTCTGACTCACACAGCTCCGATGGCTTTGAGTTTTCTGAGGTGGAGCATGTCCATTACTTCTGCGTTGGACATGGACTTGTACAACAGACATACAATGCCTCTGTGTAGGCAGTATGTGACTGCATTCAGCTGTGGTGTCTACAGCCAGGCAGCATATGACATATATTTGAGACCCTTTCTAACTCTTGGTGAGGTACCTTTGAGGTCTTTCTAACTGCTGCAGGTGCCAGGTAATGTACATCCCAAATGAGGTATTGTACTACATTATGGTCTGATAAGGGAACAGTATAGGGGCACAATGACCTTTGTTGACGTAGATGTGAATCCTTTCATGATACAGTGTCCAATATAGACAGTCTTCCTAGACAAATTGGCAATGTGACTGTCACATAACAGGTTACTGTCCACTTGTGTCACTAGGTCCCTGATTACTCCTTCCATACATAATGGTTTACCACCTATGTGGTAATTTGTGTGTACCTTGTTTTGTATTTGGTGGTACATTCATACTGTCCACTGTCTTCAGGACAGCGGGGTGGGGTTCCTGTGTGTGAGAGTGTGGTCTGTAGCATGCTGCAGACTGTACAGCAGTCTTGCCTACGGTTAGTTGCACATGGGTGGACTGCAATGACGTAAGCATTGTCAGTTAACTGGACGTATAGGTGTCTGTGCTGAATATGGATACTCACCCTCCTTTTATGTTTTGTTCCAGGTTTTGTGGCCATAACACATGATATGTGGTATTACCTGGTAATGCTGGTGTGCTGTCATGAGGCTTGCAGCAGGTTTCTATCACTGGACAGACATTGATGTTCTCCATACTGGAGAGGGCCTCAGGAGCATGCATATTGAGGTTTACACGTCTGGCATTGATCAGCATTACCCTTCTGTTTCTTTCCAGTTTTGTTTTCTATGGTGGTGGGTTAGTCTTTTCGGCCTTGCCTACAAAAGGATCTCTGTAGGTTGCAAAAGCCTTAGGCAATATCCAGATGCCCATGGGTAACAGGTGAAAGCCATCCCTGGAACAGCAGCATGTCTCACTATGGAGTCACCTATTACAACTGTATCAGGCATGTTGTTTCGCCTTCTGTCCTGTGACTGTTTGGCACACCAGCTTTGTGTACTATGTGTTACATGTGCTATGTCTGGAGGTTGTTTTATTGGGTGTCTGCTTTGGAGGCTTGTGTTGGTGTTGTGTGTTTGTAATTAGGGCCTCTGGGAATGTTTTTGTGTTTATGTGTTTGGTTTACAGTCACTGTAGGTCTATGTGGGACTGGGTTTGTGGTGTATGTGGTTACCTTGTCCTCCTGACTAGTTTTGACAGTACTGATTTGGGGGTGCTCAGGCTCCGGTTTGGCTACCTGGTTGCGTCTATCACATATATTTGTATTTATTGGGGTGAGGAGTTGTTGTTGTGTGTGTACTTGGGACAGGTGTCACATTGCCTCTGGATTCACAGATTCTACTTGTTTTGCCTGGCCTTAGTGGATTGTATGTGTGGACACATTTTATTGCCATACTAGTGATCACTGATTACTTCACTTTTTATGTTTGATCTATCATGTGGTAGCTTCCTCATTCTCTTCAATGGTTTAGTAATTGCTGGAGTCCAGCATGCCAGATGCCTGGGTGTATGGCATTGTGTCTTGTTATTATTTGTGATTGCAGACTCCAAGCACTCTTGGCTGTGTTCATGGAATGCCTGTATAACATGTTCTGCAGTGTGTCCCATATTCTGGACTTGCACAGGGCCTTTCATGGATTCCACATTGGTTTGTAGAGATGCAAGCTATGCTTTATACATGTGTTTCACTGTGGTATTCTGGCCAGGGACTGGGGTCAGGATGTGTAACTACAGTGTGATTACTCTATGGTCTGGTCTTACCAGTGAGGGATACACTTCTCATCTTGACATCCAGTACACATATCTCTGATTATCACATCCAGTATGCTTACCCCTCTTGTGGAAGTGTTACATTTTGCATGTCCATTTTGTTTGATGGATTATGGGAAATTTTCTACAAATGTGTCGGTGCTAGTATAATACAAAGAGTATAGTGACAAACTTCTCAAAAGCTGACTCCACACTTCTTCAGACTGAGATGGTATCCTTTAAGCCCACTGGGCCAGCGGAAACCACAACACACAATGGTGACTCCTTCACAGACGCTTTCTACGGACATCTCCAAGAAAGCATGGACCATGCAATCACAAATAAAACCAAGACCCTCTCCACCAAGGGAAAGTGGCCTGTCTGGTGGACCCCAGCCATAAGCGAACTGTATAACAAAGAAGGATACTAATGCAAGACAGAGCTAAATCTCCTAAAGGGAAGGCAGCTGTGATCAGCACTAGTAAAAGCTACATTCTCTCATAAAGACATCCAAGGTCAACTTTGAGACAAAAATCACCAAAGACAATAAAGATAACCACAATGCCTTCTTCAGTTATGTCAGAAACCTGGGTGGGAACCCTCAGATATGCTCAGAGTTGGTACACAACAACATAAATTTCAGTGACCCGACAGATATTGGCAACATTCTGGCAGACAGGTTCAGTGCAATTTTCTCCCTCCCTCACCCCCAAAAGAAGATAGTTATCACAGCTGAATGTAACCTCACTGTCATCTCAGATGTCCATGTGAGAGCCGCACTCAGCAAAGACAAAAACACAGCATCAATGGGATCTGATGGTATCCCCAGTTGCAAGCTACATGAACTCCAGAAGTAGCTAAACCCGTATATAAAAATGCTATTTAACCTTAGCCTTGCTACAGGATATGTACCTGAACACTGGCGTACAGCAACAGTGGCCCCACTCCACAAAGGAGATGCCTCCACAGACCCTGATAACTACCACCACACAAGCTTAACCAGCCTTGTCTGCAAAGCTATGGAAAGAGTCATTATGGAGCTCTTAAACAGAGACATTGGTGACCTACAGACTTGATCCCACCCAGTTCAGCTTTGTACAGGGCAGATCCTGCCTTTTGAACCTAGTTGACTATTTTGAAACTGTCAGTAGGGCCATTGATGAGGGCTAAGCGGTCCACACAGCCTACCTGCACTTGGCTAAGGCCTTTGACACAATACCCCACTCAGGCATCATAGACAAGCTCAACAGCTGAAATATAAAACCATATGTCACAGGATAGGTTGCAAAATGGTTAAAAAACAGAACCCATAAAGTCGACATTGCAGGTGCCTTGTCAGATTCAAAGCCAGTCACAAGTGGTGTCCCACAAGGATCTGTCCTGGGACCCCTCTTATTTGGCATTTACTTTTCAGATGTGAAAGCAAACATAGGAGGGTTGTGGCTGACAAAGTTTGCAGATGACTGCAACCTAGGCACCATAGTGAATACATCAGCAGGCACACACATCCTACAGAATGCCCTCACAAAAACAGATAGCTGGTGCCAGAATCATGGCCTGAAACTGAATGCAACTGATGTGTAGTCATCCCCTTTGGGAGGAACAAAATACCCACAAATTAACACATAGACAGCAACCCACTGAGCACAGAAAACAAATCAGACACCTGGGGACCCATGTAGATAGTGACCTCTCGTTTGACACCCATGTTGCCAAAATGGTTAGAAAGACTTTCAATCTTGCCCACCTTATCATGAAGGGTTTTCCATACAGATCAAAGGAGGTCATTGTACCTCTATACTTCTCCCTTATCAGGCCCATGATTGAATACAAAGCCCCATTTGGTATGTACCTCACCCAGCACTTGCAACAGCTGGAGAGACCCCAAAAGTACCTTACCAAGAGGATCAAGGGTCTACAACACATGTCATATGCTTCCAGACTAAAGAAAATCCAGCTCTATACAGTAGCATACCGCCTACTTACAGGTGACCTATGCCTGACATACAAGACCATGTCCAATCAGGATTTGGTGGACATGCTCCACTGCAAGCAATCCAAATCCACCAGAACCATGAGAGCTAAAGATTTGAACCTCAGCACATACATGTAAAGGACATGCTGGAGGGACAGATTCATAACTCAGAGGCTTCTCACACTCTAGCACAGAATCCCAGTTCATGTTAGACAGAGTCTCTCACTGACTCTCTTCAAGAGAAATCTGGACAAGTGGATGTGAGATCGTAGGTTTACCCCAGGGGTCCTCCCTGTGTCACTACTAGACAGAGGCACAGTCAATTAATTTGATTAAGTAAAGGGGTCATAATGTGTCACTACTAAGTCAGAGGCACAATATTCGGAATCTATTCTGTACACTTATTACCACTATAAGGGGTGGCAATAGCCACATCACTATGGCTAGGCTTATAAATGCACTAGGGCAGATAGCCTAGTAGTAAACTATGAAACTATGAAACTATGGTGTATGTGTAGGTATTTTCAGTCAAGCAATATAATGTAGTTTGGGGGCTTGATATCTTCATGTATTCCAACATAGGCCTGGTGCAGTTCCTGCTATTAGGACAGTGGTCTGCAGCAAGTTATATAGTGGTAGGCAGTTTTAGCCATTGGTATTTGACCATGGCTAATCCATGCTGCTTCTTGTTGTGGTACCAACATGGGGGTGTGGTTATCCATGACATTTATTGCTAGTCACCCTCGTTTTGTAGCTTGTTCCATGTTTTGCAGCTGTACATCACTGTATGAGGTGTGACCTGGTAGTGTTAGGGTGCTGATGTGGGCTTTGACCCAGTTTTCTATTACAGCACTGATATCTACATTCTCTATACTGTGTGCGTTTACACTGCACACATCTTGCTGTTTACACTTCTGGCATTGGATAGCTTTACATCTAGGTTCCTATCCCTTGTGGTACCTATGAAGGTGGGTTTGTGTTTTTGTGGTTCATGATAGGTGAGGGTGGATGTTAGTCAGGGTCCTCAGGTGTGCATATGGTACATGGTGTTACATTACTTAACACATGGCATTCATGCCTCAGGTGGTGCTGCAGGGCTGCCTCTGTCGGATGCACATACTACACTCCCTGTACATGTTTGGAAGCAGGTTGTGTCATGTTAGGCGTCCATGTTACTATATGAGTGAGTCGGAGGGGGTATCAGTCCCAGTGTTCCTACTGAGCCAGTGTATGTGCTATGCGTTGCCTCTTTGCCAAGGCCAGGGCATACTGGGCACACCTCCTTCTGCCTACTGGGGCAAGGTCAGGTTGTTCCTCCACCGAGTCACCCTCTGCCTGTGGTGGCCTTGGCAATGGCGGGGGTATGTTTGGCCCAGCCCTATGCTGGTCCTGCTGCAGCTGTTTCCGCAGGATCATATTATGTAGCATAGCACATATCATGATCATTTGGGTACATGTAGTTGGTGTGTACTGCAAGGCTCCACCAGATGTGTCCAGACACCGGAACCGTGACTTGAGCAGCCCAAACACACACTCTATGACATTACGTGTTTGGGCGTGTGCCTCATTATGGCATTCCTGTTCAGGTGTGTGTGCATTTCTGATGGGTGTCATCAGCCACGGCTCAAGTGCATAACCTGCATCCCCCACTAGGTGTCCGTGTGGGAAGTCGCGACTGGCAAATGATTGGTAAAGCTGCGTCAGATGCCAGATGTGGGAATCGTGGTAGCTCCCAGGGCAGCCAGCACACACATTCATTATTATGCCCTGGGCATCACACACGACCTGGCAGTTGATGGAGGGGAATCCCTTGCGGTTAATATAGGCTCTACCCCTCTCACCGGCTGGTGCTTTGATGCATATGTGCATGCAGTCTATTGCACCCAGTACCTCAGGGTATCCCGCTATTTGCTGGAAGAGACGCATATTGCTGGCCAATACCTCACGGGCATTGGGGAAATATACATGATCACCGACATGTGCTGACATGGCATCCAGGAACTGGTGCAGTACCCTGGAGGCTGATGCCTGTGATATCCCCATCATATCACCAGTTGGTCTCTGGAAGGTACCTGTTGCTAGTATTCTTAGGCCAACACATACCTTGGTTTCCACTGGGATGGGTTCCCCTCTGTTGGTTCTGTGTGTGAGGCGTGGCCTGCACAGCTCAACAATTTGCTGCAGAAGGTCTCTGTCCACTCTGTAGCGCTCTACTATCTCCAGCTCATGTAACCCATGGTAGGTGACCCTGGGCCTGTATACTCTTCTCCTTCTCCTCATTCTGGGTTGTCTGTCAGCATCTGCATTGTCACCACCCTCAGCAATTCGCCTATGCCTGATTATAACAGCTATGGCAGCCCCTAGCATTTCTGATCTGAGTTCAGCTTTTTCAGTTTTCAATTCTAATAGCTTACTCCTTTCTTGCAGTATCTCTTGAGAGAAACACCCTGCACTGCTGTGTGCAGTGTTTTAAGTGCTGGGTTGGGCTTCTAGTCTGCCTGTGTAATTGCCTGCTTCTAATTGTTATCACCAATTAACTCCAGCAGTATTCTCTGGCAGCTTCCTTGTAATCTGGTTGTTTCCTTTTTCCTCTCTGTTTCCTCAGGGGGAGCAATGTGTACACCAGCATAAGCACGCTCACAGTGACTTAAACACGCGCACACATACTTACACGGTTTGGACTTGTCTGATTCATGGTAAAACGGGTGCACACTGCCTTATACATCAGGCAACAGGCTTCCTGATGTTTACATTGCCTTACACACGTGCACGCCCGCGCAAACCGTTTTAAACGGTTTGCAACACGCTCCCCCATGGTGAAACTGCCTTACACGTGCGCACACGCGCGCATGCATGTATATCAAGAAAGTTTGAGTGTAGGGATAGTGTACACCCTCTATTTCTTGACTTTGCTAGTGTTCTGTTGGGACACACCTCCCTCCCTGATGTCTGTCTGTCATCTGTCACGTTACACTGCTCTCCAATGTGATACATTTATTTTTATCATTTCCCCCCCATGATGTCACCTACCTCTTACTCTATTCCTCCCCCTTCTGTAACTCTTACACTACTCAAAAAGTGCTCATTAGCTATGTGGCAGTGTGATTCAGTATTGTAACCCTCATTTACATAGGATTGCCTAGTAATGCTTAGTTACATCTCTTACACTGAGCTTCCCCCCCCTTGGCAACCACTACACGGTGGCCATATTGTTTTTGGTCTGCTGGTCCCTGCATTGTCATTCCATGTAATACATAAAACCCACAATTGTGAGCTTATAAGCTTCGGTTTTCACTTTTAGGCAGCGCACCCCGTTTGCGCGGGTGTGTGCTGCAGTTAAACATCAAAATCCCCCGAAAAAAAAAAAAGTTATTTTAAATAATTCTACATCACTTTTTAATGCCAATGGCCACATATCTGGCCATTGGCATGCTAGATGACACATATGCAACCTTTATTTGGAGCTGACATAGCTCCGTTGTCAATTTTGCAGAAATGTACTCAGTTGTCAGCTGAGTACATTTCTGCAGCTAAAACGTCCGTTACACGGACTGGTTTGGGCTTCCTGGATCGCTCAAATACCTCATTTGCATATCTTTGAGCTGCAAATGAGGTATTGAGCATGTCCACGCCCAGTCTGTGTAAGAGACGTTTTAGCTGTCTCTTACACGGAGGTTTGGGCTGTTCCTGGATCAGGAGGCTTACACTACTCTTAAACTCAGTGTAAGCCTTCGTGAATCCTGCCACATGGCTATCAATTTTCTCCTGGAAAACAACAAAGTATAAAAACCTATCATCTTCTCTTTGCTGATGATTTGTTGATTTAAAACTGTATAGCTCATCAGATGAGGAACTGAAAGCACAACTGCAAATAGTCAAAACATATTCAAATTATATAAGTATGTCACTTGGGGTTTATAAATGTGTAAAAGCAACCTTTAAAGCAGGAAAACTGCAGCACCAAGAAAATATCAGCTTGAGACAAGAATGTGATATAAAAGAACTTGAGCAAGAAGGAGTATATAAATATTTAGGAATTGATGAAGGATCAACAATAAAACATGAACAAATGTGAATAAAATTAGTAAGGAATATTTATTTCTTAATTCATTATTTATTTATTTATTTATTTATTTATTTTACATTTGTTGACCAGGATTGTCCGACTGAGCTTTTTCAGCAAAGGCCCCGGGAGAAAAGCTCCAACACATTATACAATTTTCATTATAAATTAGCATTAAACTGCAGTGTTACAGGATTATTACAAGGCATTAAGTGGCCTTTTTTTAATTTTTATGTGTATTTCTGTGTGGAGCTTTTCTCCCCGGGCCTCTACTGAAAATGGAAATATATCCAGCTAGACTAGCCCGGTCAACAAATGTAAAATAAATAAATAAATAAATAAATACAATGTTATGCAGTGTTAATAATCAGGAGTATAGCAAAGCTATTTCAAGATGCATAAAAAGAAAATATGTCTTTAAGATGAATATAGTTTTTAGGGTAAGTGGTTACAAAAAAACAGTTTTATCATAACGTAGTTGCATGAAGGCAAGACAATTACAATAGAATGTTTCTCTGAGGTGATTTGCTTAATAGATTTTAGAAGACAGTAGAAAGAGTAGTCAAGGAAGATTAGAGAGAGCTAGTGAGAAGGGTGAGTTAAGGGCAGAAAGTAGATTAAGGTATGAGAAGTAGGGGATGTTAAGGAGGGAGAGTGCAGTGGCAGGACCAGTGACTTTTAAAGTGCTCTTTGGTGGCTGACTTAAACTGTGTAGAATGTGTAAGGGTCCTGATTTCTAGTGGAAGCCTATTCTAGGCAATAGTGGGATGATAGCTGTACATATTGCTTCCAAATTTAGACTTGGGTTTGTAGATTTACAGTAGGTCTTGATATGAGCTTTGAAGACCTCTGAATGGAGAATAATGGGAGATGAGAGGGGATAGTGCTGGGCAGTAGGAAGGCTGATATAGGATAGAATGGATGATCTGGAGCTGAGAGAGAAGAAGCTGGTGGGATAATTCAAGCCAGTTTAGGTGTTTTAGAGACAGACATTGACAAGATTTGTAGGTTTGTTGGGCAGCAAATCTAGCTACTTTGCTGTAGGTAAATTTGAGTTTGGTCAGCAGTGTTGAGTTAAGATTTGTGAGAATTTGAGAACTGTACATTAGACTGGGTAGAAGGTAGGTAAGAGAGAGAGTAATCTTGGCTCCAGAGGTAAGAAATTAATTGTTACGGTAAAGGAGCCCTAGTTTTGAATGAGTCTTTTTGATACAGGTATTAACATGCAAGTAAAATTTAAGATGATTTTCAATGGTTATGCCTTCTCCAGTTTGATCCTTGGCTGGGGTGCCTTCTGTGTGGTGTCTGCGTGTCCTCCCTGTGATTGTGTGGGTTTCCTCCCACATCCCAAAGACATGATGTAGGTGGATTGGATACTCTAAATTGGCCCTAAGCATGAATGCGTGCATGTGTGTGCCTTCTGTGGAAGATTGGGCGCCAGGCTGGCAACTCAACACCGTAAAATTCCACTGCCAATCATGAGCAGACAGGTGATCCGCTGTGGCGACCCCTAACCAGGAAAAGCCAAAAGAAGAAGAAGTCGATAGTTATGCCTTAGAGCTTAGTGCTGGATTCTACCTGAGTGGGAGTGTTATTAAGGGACTGTATGGAGAAGGAGGGTTTAATATTGTTGAACTTTTTAGGTAGGAAGAGTAACAGCTTTTTTGTTTTAGGGTTAAGGATGAGCTGGTTGTTGGAGAGCCATGTTTCAACTAAATTAAAAGATGCCTGAGTAGCTGAGAAGAGCTTAGAGGGAGAGTTGGCTGTGGTGATGATTACAGAGTCATCTGTGCATTGCACTAAAGATGACTGAGGACAGGAGGTATAGAGCTGATTAGTAAAGATATTAAAAAGTAAAGGCCCTAGGATAGACCCTTGAGGTACACCCATTTTTACAGGGAGAGGAGGGGAGAGTGCAGAGTGCCATCTCCCTGATTGCGATCTATCAATGAGGTAGCTGGAGAACCATGCAACAGTATCAGAGGAGAAGCTGAGGTTATGCAATTTGTGCAGCAGAAGAGAGTGTGAGACAGTGTCAAAAGCTTTTGAGAGGCCCAAGAATAGGCAAGAAATAAGTTTATGGTCATCCATGGCTATAGAGACAGTGCTGAGGAAGGATAATAGAGCTGTAGTGGTGCTATGTTTGGGTCTAAAGCCATGTTGAGTGAGTGTAAGCATATTTTTCCTGTATTAAATGCTGCATAACTTGCTTAAGAATACATTTTTCTAGTACTTTAGAGACAGGGGAGAGGATAGCAAGAGGGCAAAAGTTGGAGATATCAGATGAGTTACCTCCTTTGTGTATGAGTGTAGCATTGTTTCCAGATGCTTCCAGAATATTTTAGAAGAATTAAATTAATCCTGAAAACAGTGTTGACTTCTAGGAAGAAAATTCAAGCTATAAACCAATTTGCTCTGCGTGTCCTAACTTACAGTTTTGGAGTGACTGACTGGCCCACAATGTCGTGGACAGATTACACAGGAAAACAAGAAGGATGTTCATGCTCACCAAATGATTTACAAAAAAATCATTGTATACCAAGATTATATATTCTCCATTCTGAAGCAAGTATGGGCCTCCTTGAACTTGATTACACATATAGATCTGCAATTGTGGTACTGCACACATATCTTCTGACCTCACAAGACCCAAACATAGTGAAAGTTTTATAACATAAGAAGAATAAATCTAAGATGACTTCCCTGCTTAGTCTAGCAAAAGCATATCAGTGTTAAGCAGGAATGGAAATTAAACCAGAAGTAGATAAAAATCGGGCAGCAACTGAATGTGCCAAAAAAGAAGGTGAAGGATGAGATGAGAAGGCAAGAAATGCAGAAAATGCATAAATATAGTTGCAAGTATAGAAAACTTCTGGAAGAACCTCATGTTGATCAGAATCAAATGCAGGAATGGTTGAGGAGAGGCAAATTCAAACCAAAAGATGAAAGGTTAATATTGGCGGCCCAAGATAGTGGGCTATGTACACGTTGGTTTACAAAATCCTTTGAACATATGGGAGAAAGACAAATGTAGGTTTTGTAAAACAGAAATGGAAGCAGTCGCACACCTTGTTGCTGGCTGTGACATACTAATGGCAAAAGGATTGTATACTGAAAGGTATAATAATATGGCAAGAGTGTTGCACTGGGGTTGGTGTGAATAGTTTAATATTGAAGTAGCCAGAAAACACTGGAAACTTGAATAACAACGCATCATAGAAAATGATGAAGTTTAAATCACATGGATCTCCCATTATCAATTGTTCAAAAGATAGATGTGAGTAAACCAGATACTGTGGTCATGAACACAAGACAAAAGTAGCATTCATTATTGAAATCGCTATACCCAGTGACTATAGTCATGTGCAGAGAGACACATACAGTTCCAAAAGTAGTAGGAGCAACGGGTCTTATAAAAAAGAATCTACAATTGTATTTAGATATGTTACCAATACATGTAACTCCATATGAACTGCAGAAGGAGTCATTACTGGGAAAATTGTGGGTGCTGCAAAGAGCACTTTTGGCTGACGAAGACTGAAACAATACTAATTTCATGGACTTTAATTGTACTTTGACTTAGGAATGGGGTCCATTCCCTTCATGGTATTAGAAACCCAAAAGACTTGGAGAAATTAAAAAACAGAAAGCAGCTGGTTTAGAGCTGGGAGATAACAAGGTTTACTATG
The DNA here is from genome assembly GCF_019279795.1 of Protopterus annectens. NCBI lineage: Eukaryota > Metazoa > Chordata > Ceratodontiformes > Protopteridae > Protopterus > Protopterus annectens. Next base: position 1,614,700,171 of record NC_056729.1, on the reverse strand, counting down.
ACTTTACTGGCCTTTTGCTGCAGAGCGCAGTTAGTTTACAGCTGGCAAAAATTACATCTTGGTTGCCAAAATTAATCATTTTTCTTGTTGGTGACTTCAGAGTTATTTGCCAAAAACCTTGGGTTTACATTATCTGGCAGGTAGAGGGCATTACATGATTTCAAAAGCACTTTGTTGCAGATAGCAATCAGTTTATGGATGTCAAACATCACAGCTTACCTGATCTCAGTGGTTTAGTTGCAGAAAGAAATCAGTTTACAGCTAGTGTGTAACAGCACTTACCTAACTTTAGATGCCCTTGGTCACAGAAATAGATCCAGAGCTGGAGAGCATTGTGATTTACCTGAATTCAGACATCTTATTGTGAAAAGAAAATAATGTTGCTGTCTAGTGGGACTTATCTGACCTCAGAGGCCTTTCACGGGTGAAAGCAATTGATTTAGAACTTGTGCATAACAGGATTTACTTTTTATTTATTTATTTATTTGCCATTTATTAACTGGGTTAGTCCAGCTGGGCCAAGAAAGCTCCTTTTTGGTGGAAACCCAAGGAGAAAAGCTCCAAATATGCAAAAAATTACGTAGTTTCAGAGCAGTACAAATCAAGTTTAACAATTGCATAACCACAGCACTGTACAAGGAAAAATTCACAATTGCTTAAAAAGATAAATCTGTACAAATAGTCACAATTACATAAAATATTTATACAAAAAGCATTGGTAAAGATTAACAATTGCATAAGTTTTATACAAAATGCATTAATAGATTATAAGGGGAGGCCACGGTGGTGCAGTGGTTAGCATTGTTGCCTCACAGCAAGAGGTTCTCCGTTTCGATCCTCAGCTGGGGTGCCTTCTGTGCGGAGTCTGCATGTCCTCCCTGTGGTCGCGTGGGTTTCCTCCAGGTGCTCCGGTTTCCTCCCACATCCCAAAGACATGCTGTAGGTGGATTGGACACTCTAAAAAATTGGCCCTAGGTATGAGTGTGTGCATGTGTGTGCCTTCTGTGGAAGGTTGGGTGCCGAGCTGGCAACTCGACACTGTAAAAACTCTACTGCCAATTATGATCGAACAGGTGATCCGCTGTGGTGACCCCTAACCGGGAAAAGCTGAAAGAAAAAGAAGAAGATTAGTAGATTATAAGGAACAGAGACAGACTCGAGAACATAGAAGTTGAAATATATATGTACATGAAGTGCAAGATTATTACTTTGCATTACAGAAAACAGGTTTAGAGCAAAAGCATTAAAATCAGTTTAAAACTGGTAGGTAGTAGAAATTATTTAACCTCAAAAGTCCTTCATTGCTGAAAGCAATCAATTTAGACCTGGTGTGTAGAAGGACTTACCTGACCTCACAGGCCCATCATTGCAGAAAGCACTTGATTCAGACAGAGCTAGGAGGTAGCAACACTTACTATTACCTCAGATTACATTTGTTACAGATAGTAATCGGTTTAGAGATAGTGAGCATTGCAACATGCATGACATCAGAGGCCCTTCATTTATTTTATTTATTTTTATTTTAATTTACATTTGTTGACTGGGTTAGTCTGTCTGAGCCTAGTGGCTCATTTTTAGCGGAGACCCAGGGAGAAAAGCTCCACAGCAAGATAAATTTAATAACATAGTAGTATATACAAAGTCAGGTAGCAGGTTCATTGCAGAAACAAATCAATTAAAAGCTGTTACCTAACAGGAATTGTTGTACCTCAGAGGCCCTTCACTAGTGAAATCAATCAGTTTAGAGCTTGTGCCTAGTGATAAATAACTGACCTCAGAGGTCCATTTTTGTAGAATTCACTCAATTTAGGGTTAGTACATAGTGAGACTTACTTGACTTCAGAGACCTTTTTTTGCAGAAAGGAATCAATTCAAAGTGCATGTGGTGGTGTTTGATTTACCTGACCTCAGGGTCCTGTCATTGTGGAATGCAGTTATTTTAATGGTGGTATGCAGCAGGATTTACCTGACTTAAGAGGACCTTGGTGATAGCAGGACTTAACCTGACCTCAGAGACCCATGGTTGCTGAAAGTGATACGTTCCAAGCTTATGTTTAGCAGAAATTAAGTAACCTCAGAGTGGCTTTGCTGCAGAAAGTAATCAGTTCTAAGTTGGAGTTTAGCAGAACTTATCAAACCTCAGACGCCCTTTGTTACAGAATGCATTCATTTCCAATTTAGTGCATAAATGATCGTATCTGATCACAGAGGGCCTTAGCAGCTGAAAGTATTAATTTTAGATCTGGTACACAGTAGGACTTGTGTGACCTCAATAGCCCTTAGATATAGAAAGCAATCAGTTTAGAGTTGGTGTGTAATGGGACTTCAGAGGCTGTTTGTTGCAGAAAGCATTTCCTTCCAATCTGATACATCGATGATCTTATCTGACTTCATATGCCCTTGGGTGCAGAAAGCAGTGAGTTTAGAGCAAGTGTGAAACATGATTTACTTGAGCTTTGAGGCCCTTAGCTGCAGAAAACAAATAGTTTAGAGCTGCTGTATAGTAGGACTTACCTGACCACAGAGACTATTCATTGTAGAGAGTAATCAGTTCCAAGCTGGTGCATAGAGGAACTTATCTGACCTCAGAGGCTCATTGTTGCAGAAAGCAATCAATTCTGAGCTGTTGTGTAACCAGTCTTACTTGGCCTTAGAAAACATTTGTTGCAGAAAGCATTCAGCTCCAAACTGGTGCATAAATGGTCCTACCTGACCTCTAAGGTCCTTGGTTGCAGAAAGCAATCATTTTAGAGTTGGTGTGTAGCAGGGGTTCCCTATCAGAAGCCTGAAGCTATAATCAAAATCCTGAAAACTAAAGCCTGAAAATTCAAAATCCCGAAAACCCAAAATCCTGAAACTCAAAATCCTGAAAACACAAATAATGCTAATATGTCACTATAAAGACACTAATATCTACCAACTGACCCTGACCCTAACCCTAACCCTAAGGTCCGTCACTATCGCACACTCACCTGACCAGCCTAACCCTAACTCACTTAAACCGCCCCTAACCCCAATATTTGTCACTATTGCATACATGCCTAACCTGCGCCCTAACCCTAACTCACTTAAACCGCCCCTAACCCTAACATAAAACCAACCGCACACTTACCTGAACCCAACGCATGACCTAACACCACAGGGCTAACAATAGCAAAGCCACAATGACGTCAGTATGTCCATTTTGTGTTTTCAGGATTTTGAGTTTCAGGATTTTGGGTTTTCGGGATTTTGAATTTTCAGGCTTTAGTTTTCGGGATTTTGATTTTCAGGCTTATAGTGTTTCAGGCTTCTGATAGGGAACCGTAGCAGGACATACATGACCTCAGAGGTCCTTGCTTGCAGAAAGCAATTAGATTACAGTTGGTGTCTTGGGGAATTCAGTTCCTTCTTTGGCAAGCTATTTCATGCATCAACGAACCTCTCTAGAAAACAGACTTCTATACATCTGTCCAAGTCATCCAGCTATCTTTATTTTTAGAACTGTTTTCCTTGGTTATGTGCAGTTCATTTCCAAAAGATGCTACCATCCTGCACTACCTCATCTCTCTCATGCTATTTGAAAGACTTTTTCGTATATTTTCCTCTCTCTCTGTCTGCCCTTCCTTCATTGAGTATATAGAAAGTTGTATGTGCTTTTCTTCATAAGGTTTGTGTCACAGATTTATACCATCACCAATAATTTTGTATCCTCTGTCTTCCTTGACCTACCTATCAAAAGTCTTTGATATGGTTTCCCATAGTAAGCTTCTAAACGTTCTCTCCGAACGAAACTTTTGTCATTCGACTCTTGCCTGCTTCCAGGATTACCATACTGGATGCCAGCAAGCAGTTTCTTGGTAAGAGACTTTATCACCCCTTCTACCAGTGACTCTAGCTGTCCCCCAGGGCTCGGTCTTAGGCCCACTACTATTCTAAATATTTACAAATAACCTCCATAGCTCAATCCCCCAAGCCTCTCTCATCCAATATGGAAATGATTCAACAGTGATATGTGCTGCTTCCTTTATTCAAGAACTTCAAAATGTAACACAACAATCCTTTCTAGCATCTAAGACCTGGTTTAAAAACTCTCAACTAATTTTAACCCCCCAAAAAACAAACGTATGATTTTCCAGCACTCTATATCAGCCTCACCGACTAACACTTTCAACATTTTTATTGCTAAAACACACCAAACTTTTAGGAGTCGAAATTGATTGCGACTTAAAATTTGACATTCACATTTCCCAAACAGTAAAAAACTACACAAAAAAACTTGGAATGTCATATAGGAACAAGCACTACTTCACTAAAAATACTAAAGCTACCATTGCGCAATCTCACTTAATCTCTACGCTGCTGTACGCAGCTCTCATACTCACAAATCTAAAAACAATTAGAGCTAGTAAAACTTGAATCCTGTTATGACAAAATTGCCAGATATGCTACAAACTTACCAGCTAGAGCTCACTATTGGATAGCACTCAAGCAACTCAATTGTCTAGAGCACCCCTACCTCCTTACAGCCAGTTACCTATGGCCCATAAAATACTTACGAACTTGAGACAATACCTGCCTTGCAAATATTACTTCAACCTTATGCCACTAACAGAACCTTATGCTCCACTAACAAACATCACATAAAAATTAATATAACCACAAATCAAGCAGGAGATTCACTCTTCTCAAATTATACAGTAAAAATCAGGAATGCTCTACTGGAAAACATTGCAACTATTACATAACTAGCCCAGTTTAAAACAACACAAAAACACTTATTAAATAAATGGCCGTGTCTTGCTTTGCTTCTGATCAGTCTTTCCCTCTGACAATGCTACTACATTTGCTTCACTTAATGCCTAAACCATTTCTTTCTGTCCATTCTATTACCTATAGCTCTTTGCACATTAACATTAAACAAGACTATACCATTGTAGAGCTGATGACATATTGACTAGACATTTTAAATTCTTTGCAAACTATATTCAGAAACTTTAAAATCATATTGGTCCCTCTATTTATTTACAGAGAAATGTATAATAATGTAATGTCTCTCTAGTTATGTTTAATCTTTTGTTTTTTACTGATTTGGTAAAAACTAATCATATATTATCTACACTTAGTAATCCATTAATTGACCTTTGTATAGCTGATTTTCCACACTAACTAGTTTTCTAACTTCTTTGCCCTATGTGTAATACTGATGTATTGTATTTTTGTATGATCAATGTGGAGCTTTTCTCCCTGGGCCTCCACTGAAAAAGAACATCTGTCCAGTCAGACTTTCCCAGTAAATAAATGTAATATAAATAAAATCTTTGGACCCTGCTATGAATAAACTCACTTGTGTGTATACCTTGTAGAGATGGGGCCTCCATTACTGCAGGTAGTAAGAGGGCCTGGTTCTTATCAACTATTTTAACACAGAAATAATAGACTTATTTCCCTAATAATGACACTGTGATGATATGGGCAAGTGCCAGCATAGCCAGCTGGAGTTTTGTAAAGAACGATATGTCCTTTTGAATATCAAACTGATTTATACAAGATGTTTGTGTTGCAAATGTATTAGAACTGTATGTCATTTGTATATGAAACTGGTTTTGTACAGAAGCTTATGCTGAAAATGTATTTGTGAACTTTGCTTGTGTTGAAATGTACCAACAGTGCACCCTGCTGAAATGAAGAAAGATGTACATATATTTTTGCAGCTGTATTAAACGTATATGTTTTAATAGAGGATACTGGCACAGCAAAGATTAACTTTAAGAAAAATAAGACAAACACAAATGAGCTGTTAAAACATTAAAAGGCACCCAACAGTGCTAAATAGGACTGAAGACGCTGAGTCTGGGAAAAAGCCTTTGTCCACTGGCTCACTGGAAAGAGTGGAACCTGAGGCACTGCCATAAACATTTGGATGTACATTGTGGCCACCTGTGCTAATTCCTGTCTCAGCTTCAAAGGGGAATACTGTGGAAAACTAGAGTCAGGTGACCAGATGAGGTAATTCTGCCAGCCTTCTTGGAAATTATATTTTAGATATTACAAAATGAAGTCTCAGAGTATTGAGTTTTTTGTTTGGGAAGCTTGGCTAGAAAGACCCTCACTCACAGCATCTTATCTTGCAGTAGTAAGTAACTTAGATAGGCAACAATAAAATTCTCTTAGATTCAGTCAGAAATAGAGTGAAGCTTAGTTTAGAGAATGTTTTCCTTTATTTGTATGAGTCTGTCCATCAATGTTTATTTCAGTATTTTCTGTGATTTGAACTATGTGGATTACTGTGAATGTATATTCAGTATTTTAATGTACTTTTATTATTTATTATTAAATATATTTAAAATGTTTTATTGTGGCTGGTCCTTGTAGAAAGTATCTAACCTTGGGGAGTACTTATATTTATTTGGCGACATTGTGTGAGCCACTCCAGAAGGCCTAGCCATCTTGCTGAACTACTACCATTTGTATTAGTTTTAATATTACACAGTACAATTGGATAACATTTTAAGAGCCTTATAGTAACTGACTGGTGGCAGTGATAACTACTTTATAGTCAGGGAAAAGTTGGTAGAGCAGGTAATATGTGCTAGCCTTTCCCAGGTGTGTATGTGTGTGTGTGTGTGTGTGTGTGTGTGTGTGTGTGTGTGTGTGTGTGTGTGTGTGTGTGTGTGAGAAACTTAAATCTTAAAGAGAGTGTGTGTGTTAGCTACTTTAGGCAGGGGCACAAAGCACTGCGTTTACAGAGAGGGTGCTGAAGGACTTGGCTTGGACACTCATCTGTGGCAATAAACCTAGAGCTAAACCAGTGGGGCATCTTATTGGGGACCTGGAGGGAGATAGATATAGAGACATCCAGACTCCAGGCTGAGTGTATTCCCTGTGTGCTCTTAAGCGAAACTGTACTTGATACAGAGAGGTCTGCATCTGGAAATACTGAGTGTATCTATTTGCATTACAAGTGCATGTCCCTATCCAGTGTCAGAAGTGAGGATTCAGGCTCCTTGATTACTGGCCCAGCATGAGGATAACATATATACGCGGCCATCACATATTGGTGGCAGTGGTGGGATATTAAATTTCTGTAGCCTATAAGCCTTTGTTACTAAAGAAAGGTGTACTCTCAGCAGCCGCATGGTATACATTCAGAGTTTCATATCACAATAGCTTTATTTACTTTTTGTTAGCTTAGTTAATCAAGGATAGCAAGCAAGGATGTCAGCAGAGGATTATGGCAAGATGATAAGGAACCAGTAGGCTAAGTTGTGCCAAGCCAAAAAAGTGGGGCATGTCAAGCTGACTAAAGTGTAAATGATTGCAGGCTTAATCACAGCTGCCGCACAGACCTGCAATCAGGAGGATAATCAATTTGGTGATGGGAATTTACAGCCCTCAGAAACAGGACAACTTTTCCTCAGAGGACTTAAAAATCCATCTAGAGTTCAAGAAACATGAACTGGAGGCCAAACATTTGTAACTAGCATCATCACTGAGACTGCAGCATTTGGAGGCTGAAGAAAAAGAGAGACCAAGATGTGTGGAAGCCAAAGTAAATGTGAGGCAGAGCAACATGAAAAGGAAATGCTGACTCTTTGCCAGGGTCATGGAGATAATGGTGAAGGGAGTAACCATACCCCAGAAGCAAAAAAGGTCAGTAAATTTCTTCCTCAGCACCAAGAAGGTGATAATATTGATAGTTTTATTCATGTTTGAAAGAGTATGCAAACAGTATAATGTTGACCGAGGACTCTAGGTACAATTCCTTACCCCCTTACTCCATGGTAAAGCTATAACTGTTGTTTCTAAATTGTCTGATACTGATTGTTTAGATTATGAAGATGTGAAGCACTTTTTATTGCAATGTTTTAAGTTAACACCTAAAGCTTACAAAAAAAGTGTTTTCAACATAGATGCAAGGCAGATGAAAGTGTATGTTATTATATTGCTGCTCACCAAATATGACTGTCATTGTACATGCGGGTGTGAATGACCTGGGACGTACCTCCCTGGACTACATGAAAAGAGACATGGAGGAGCTCTTGAATTATGTAGCCCAGGTGGGTATGACCCTAACAATGAGCAACATCCTACCATCACTCAGAATGATACCACAGTACCACAGCAGAAATGATTGATTTAAACAATTGGCTAAGTTTCTGGTATCATTACAAGGGGATCCAGTATCTGTCTGGCTGGGATGACATGACTGACAGACCTTGATGCTTTGCCAGAGATGGCCTGCATCTGTCACAGCTAGGCTTCCAGATACTGGCCAATGCTCTTGCCACCCCTATAGTGCCTATTTTAGGCTATGTTTCAAAGAACAAAGTACCACCATAACAGCTACAAACAAATGCAATCTGAGGGTCATGCTGCTCAATGCTAGAATTCTAAATCTCAAAATGCACTTGCTCGAAGCACTCCTTAAAATGGAAAACATTGACATTTGTGCTGTAAAAGAGACATGGTCAAAGCAGCAGAAAGCACCCCTGCATTACCAGGCTATAACTCATTCCATACGTTTCAGCCACAGAACATGGACCGAAGGACCAAAGGCAGTGGTTTTTCCATATTCATAAATGATGTGCACACCTCCAGACTGGTAGCTCAACATAATGCATCAGGGATACTTCAGGTGCAGCTAACACTGGGTAAGACAGAGACTCAGGTCGTAGCCTGCTATAGGTCCCCAACCATGACCCAAAATTCACAATCCACATTCCTAAGCTTCCAGGAGAATATTAGGGTCCAACCTAACACTCTCATACTGGGTGACTTCAACTACCCCTCCAATAAATGGGAAAACTACTCATGTACCAATACACTTTCCCAACATTTCCTGGAATTCATTAATTCCATTGCCCTGGACCAGTTTGTTCTTACCCCCCCCCACTAGAGATAGCAACATCCTTGACCTGGTCATTACTAACATGGGCGACCATTGCTCTACACCAGTAGTCAACTTCTCCTTGGTTATATCTGACCACAAATTAATCTCCTTGAAAATCTATACCCCCCCCCCCATGACCCGCAAAGGTAACCACCATGAAAAACTTCTCCAAAGCTAACTTTAGGCTCCTAAAAACAGAAGTGGCTAACTTCACTGCACCTATGCAAATGGTGAATAGTTGCATGACCACCGAATCATACACCAATGCACTGTATGGACACGTACAGAAATGCATGGATCTTGCCATACCCAATAGAACCAATAAACTCTCCTCCAAAAAAGGAAGCCAATCTGGTGGTCCCCTACCATAAACAAACTTTACAACAGAAGGAAGAAACTGATGTGGAATAAGGTGAAGTCCCAATACTGGAAAAACACCCTTCACAGCCTCAACAAAAAGTTGAGATCCCTCATCAAATCCTCTAAAGCTAGCTATGAAAACAGAATTGCAGCAGATAGTAAAGACAACCACAAGGCCTTCTATAGTTATGTAAAGAATCTCCACAGCAATACCCAGATTTGCTCTGAGCTACTGCACAATGGTACCTCCTATACTGAGCCAACAGGTATTGCCAATATACTGGCCGACAGATTCACTGCCAACTTTACCCCCTACCCCCAAAGAACCAATCACTATACCAGTAGACTGCCAGACACCCAGTATTACTGCTGCACAGGTTAAAACAGCACTGTCCAAGGCCAAAAATACAGCTTCTATGGGACCTGACAATATCCCTGGTTGTGTTCTACATGAACTCCAGAGGGAGGAACTGGCACCACACCTGTGTGCCCTGTTCAATCACAGCCACACCTCAGGCTTTGTCCCTACTGAGTGACACACTGCTACAGTCATTCCTCTTCACAAAGTAGGAGTGACTACAGACCCTGGGAACTCTCTCCCCATTAGCCTGATAAGTCTGATATGCAAAGCAATGGAAAGCATCATCATGGACCTAATAAACAAGGATATAGGGAATCTCCAAACTCTCGATCCCACATAGTTTGGTTTTGTGAAGGGTAGATCATGCCTGCTTAACCTGGTCAACTTCTTTGAGTCACTCACCAGAGCTGTGGATGAAGGCAAGGTGGTTCATACAGCCTACCTTGGTCTGGCCAAGGCCTTTGATACCATTCTCCACTCAGGAATCATAGAAAAACTCACTAAGCTAGACATCAACCTCTATATCATTAGGTGGGTTGCAAACTGGCTCACAGATAGAACCCCCACAGTGTGAAGGTAGCTGACTCCAAGTCAGACTGTCTACCAGTCATGAGTGGAGTCCTACAGAGTTTGGTCCTGGGTCCTCTCCTGTTTGGTGTCTACTTCTCTGAAGTCCAGGCCAACATGAAGGGACTCTAGCTGACAGAGTTAGCAGACGTTTGCAAGATGGGAGCTATTATTAACTTCCCAAGTGATGTTGACATCCTGCAGAAAGGCCATACTGAGACCAATGACTGGTCAAAACCATGGCCTTAAGCTCAATGCCAAAAAATGTGTCTTCATCCCCTTGGAGAAAAACTCGGTTCCCACAAATTACCACATTGATGGTAGGCCACCGAACACAGAAGGCATTATAACAGATCTGGGAACACAGGTTCAACCTCTCTTTTGACTACCACATTGCCACTGTGGTCAGAAAGTCCTTATATGTGGCACATCTCATTACTAAGGGTTTTGCATCCAAGAAGAAAGAAGTCATTGTCTCCTTCTACTCTTCCCTCATTAGGCCAATCATCGAGTACAATGAACCATTTGGAATGTACCTAACTAGACACCTGCAACAACTGGAGAGGTCGGAAAAGTACCTCACAAAGAGGATCCTAGGCCTTAAACACTTGTCCTATATGGACAGACTCAAAAAACTCCACCTATTCTCTTCCTCATATCACCTACTTAGAGGTGATCTCTGCTTGACTTACAAAGTCATGTCTGGCCCAGCTCTGTTAGAAATTCTACATCTAAAGAAATCCCAATCCCTCCACACCACACACTCCAGAGACCTCAACCTCATTACCACAATCAACAGAACATGCTGGGGGGACAGGTTCATAACCCCGAGACTGCCCATGCTATGGCATAGTCTTCCCTTACATATCAAACAGAACACCTCACTGGCCCTCTTCAAGAAAAATCTAGATGAGTGGATAGAAAATAAAAGATTCATCCCTGGGATCACTCCAGTGGCTCTACTTGACTGAGGCACTGGTAACTAATGTAGGGTGGTATGATGACAGGGTTATCCTATGGGCTAGGCTTGTAAAGGCTCCAGGGCCATTAGCCTACTACACACCTATGAACATATGAACTAAGCACGTCTTTTCATAGGTGGGTGAGGTGAGTGGGTGTCAGGTCACTACTTTTCAAGGGCTGACAGACATTTTTGTGAGGGAACAAGCCCTTAGCACTTTGCCTGAGGACATGTGAATCTGGTTGGCAGACAGAATGCAACATCACAGATGAGTTGGGGAAAAAGGGAGATCGATACCTAGCAAGCAGGGCATCACTGCACAGGAAAAGGATACCCAGTGCTGCACAAGTATAAGGAAACACATAGTGGTCAGTCTAAACCACCCCAACAAAATCCAACAGTAACAAAGGATGCCACTAGTTCAGGTACATGGCCAGGATCAAGGGTTAAATGTTTTAAATGTAACCAGTGGGGCCATGTAGCATATAGATGTCCACAGAGGCAATAGTGAAGAATAAAAGGTGGGGGAGCCAGCAAATGGGAATAACAGAATGCCAGTGGTAAGTATTTGGAGTCAACCAGGAGTACCAAACTACCAGCAGAATTTATATCCAATCTTGGTAGATGGACAGCAGGCCACTGCCAAGAGAGACACAGCCTCTGATATAACCATTGTGAAGCCTGCAGTGGTTAAAGAGAAGCAATACTTGCTTGGGCAGTCCATTCCAGTCAGAGCTTTAGGAGAGATCCCATTCCAAATGTCTTTGGCCAGGGTTCACTTTGACTGGGAGGGTGGAAAAGGAAGCAAGAAAGTAAGTGTGTTTGAGGATATCCCTGAAGATGTCTTGACAGGGAATGATTTTGATAATACAGCACCTTGTGTGCATGCAGTGACATGCAGTCAGGCTTGGAGACAGGCATGTGGATGTGGTAGCCTGGAGGAGACCCAGACAGACCACACACCTGAAGCCAGTACTGGTGATGTGGCTACTTAAGGGAGGGAACTATCCTGTAGCAGTGAGACTGAAGGTGGGTACTGATGTCCTCTTGGACAGAGTGACTGTAAGGACAAAGGTGAGTAGTAGTACCCAGGGTGACAGTGAGACACCTCTGTCACAGGATACCAGACTTCCTGTGGACAGGGAGCTGGGAAGACTTAGAAAGAGAAGAGAGGTGAGACAGGCTCAGTTCTCATACCCTACATTACAAGGCTTGAGGGCAGTAGCGAGGGAGGCACCTGATTCGCAAGGAAAAGGGGTTCCGTATACTGGAACAAAGGGTTACTGTATAGAGAGTGGACCCCTGAGGGAGGCCTAGAATGGGAGGTAATACAGCAGTTGGTAGTGCCCAGAGCCTACCATCTGGCACTTCTAGCCATAGCCCATGACATTGCTTTTGCAGATCATATGGGCATAAAGTGTACCAAGAGATGTATTACGCAGAACTTTTATTGGCCTAGAATTGCCAGGGATGTAACAGGGGTACTGCATGACATGTGAGCATTACCAAAACATAGGCAAGGCAGAAGACAAGGTCAAAGTTCCTTTGATGCCTTTGCCTGTGATAGAGGAGCCATTTCAGAGGGTAGCTATGGGAATTGTGGGGCCTCTGAGTACCCCAAGTTCCACAGGGAAGAAGTATATCCTAGTGGTAGTAGATTATGTTACTAGATACTCTGAGGCAGTGGCTCTCTCCTCCATCAAGGCAGAGAAGGTGGCAAATGCTTTGTTAGAGATTTTCAGCAGGGTAGGTTTCCCAAGAGAAATACTGGCAGACAGAGGTGCCAATTTCATGTCAGACCTGTTGGCTTGTCTGTGGGAGTGCTGTGGGGTGAAGCACCTAAAGACAATCCCATACCACCCCCACACTAATGGTCTTGTGGAGAGGTTAAACTCTACCCTAAAGACCATGCTACAGGCATTTACAGACCAGTTTAAGAGGGACTGGGACAAAGATTTCCCCCATCTATTGTTTGCTTACAAAGAGGTGGCCCAGGAATCCATAGGTTTTTCACCCTTCAAGTTGCTGTATAGGCATAGGATGAGGGGGGTCTTTAGATTTGATTCGCTATGAGTGGGAGGGTGAGTGTGAATCCTGCAAGGACTCTGTTGTGGCATATGTCCTAAACCTCAGGACAAGGCTTAGGGTGCTCATGGGCTTGGCCCATGAGAACCTGGCAGGAGCCCAACAGCAGAAAAATGTCCGGTATGACAGGAATGTTTGAGCCAGAGAGTATGCTGTGGGGTAGCAGGTGATGGTTCTCATTTCTGTCAGACACAATAAACTGCAGGCAATCTGGGAGGGATTTTTTAAGGTGGTAAGGATGGTCACTGATGTTGACTACATGCTAAAACTGCTAGGCAGGCGGCAGGGGCAGAAATTGTTCCATGTTAACATGATGAAGCCTTACCATGATAGACAGGCCTTTGAGCTGAGTATTTGCTGTGGATGGCAGGAGGAGTCTGAGAGGGACTTGGTGATTGATCTCCTCAGTAAGGCTCAGACTAACACCACAGTGGAAGGTGTAGCAATGTCTCAGCGGCTATTCCCTACCTTGGTTCAAGAAATATGACCAGAGGAGTCTGGGGACATGTTCACTAGGAAACCAGGCTGCATCCACCTGGTGTAGCACCAAGTGGATACAGGGTCCCAAATACCTATAATGCAGACCCCTTACAGGTGCCTGAGTGAGTCAGGCAGACTCTGATGGAGAAAGTACAGAAGATGTTGGAAATGGGAGTAATTCAGGAATCCAGCAGTCCCTGGGCCTCCCCACTGGTGCTGGTACCAAAGAAGGATGGCAATACCAAGTTTTGTGTGGACTACAGAAAACTAAATAGTCACACAAAGTTAGATGCTTACTCCATGTCTAGTACAACTAAAGCCCTAGAGCAGCTGGGTGGGACTACATATCTGACATCTATGGATCTTGCCAAGGGCCACTGGCAGGTGCCCTTGGCTCACAAAACTAGAGAGATGTCAGCCTTTGTGACTCCTTTCAGCTTGTATGCATTCAAGAAGATGCCATTTGGGATGAAAAATGCCCCAGTGACGTTCCAGAGGCTGATAGATCACATCCTAGCAGGAGCAGGAGATTATGTCCTTGCTTACCTGGATGATATTGCCATCCACAGCCATTCCTGGCAAGAGCCCCTTCAGCATGTCAGGGAGGTGCTGGACAGACTGCAGAGGGCAGGGTTGACCATTAAGCTTAGTAAGTGTCAGGTGGGTATGGCAGAGGTCTCCTACCTGAGGCATAGAACAGGGAGTGGTAGGATCAGGCCAGAACCTGCCAAAGTGGAAGCCATTCAGGCATGGTCTGCCTCTGTTACCCAAAAGCAGGTGCAGGGTTTCTTATGGACAGCAGGGTACTATAGAAAGTTTGTCCCAAATTGTAATACCATAGTTGTTCCCCTCACAGACCTGACAAGGAAAAACAGGCCAGATAAGGTAGTGTGGACCCCAGCATGTGAGCAGGCATTCCAGAACTTAAAGGAGCTCTGAGAGGACCCTCTGTGTTAGCCAGTCCTGATTACAGCAAATAATTTGTTGAGCAGGTGGATGCTTTAAAGCATAGGGTGGAGGCAGTAGTTAGCCAGGTTTCCTCAGAGGGAGAAGTGCACCCAGTGGTGTATCTCAGCCATAGACTACAACCCAGGGAGGAATGTTATGCAGTTGCAGAAAAGGAATGTCTAGCCATAGTATTGGGCACTACAGAAACTTCAGCCCTATCTGTATCGAAGGAAATTCACTGTAGTTACAGACCACAATCCCTTAACATAGGTACATACAGCCAGCCAGCAAAATGCCAAGTTATTAAGGAGGAGCTTAGGACTGCAGGCATATGACATGACAGTGCAACATGGTAGTTGGATCAGCAATGCCAAAGCAGATGAGATCTCAAGACAGGGAATGGGGTACCATATTCCCAGGTAGGTGTATTTCTCTGAAGTCACATTTCTCAAGGGTCACTTGAAAAACTACCTTGAATCTTCAAGGTGGAGTGGTGGTGGAATGTGATGATATGGGCAAGTGCCAGCATAGACAGCTGGAGTTTTGTAAAGAATGATATATCCTTTGAATATCAAACTGATTTATTCAAGATGCTTGTGTTACAAATGTATTAGACCTGTATGTCGTTTGGATATCAAACTGATTTTATACAGATGCTTGTGCTGAAAATGTATTTGTGAGCTTTGCTTGTGTTGAAATATATTAACAGTGCACCCTGCTGAAATGAAGAGAAATGTACATGTATTTTTGTAGCTGAATTAAATGTATATGTTTTAATTCATTACAGCCGAGTGACATCTCCAGGTGTTTCTGCAGTTACATCCTACTGCTCCTCTAGGCATCCAATATTGCCTGTTCATGTTTGCATTAATAATTCCAAAACCATGCTACATACAAGGTATCAGTATATTTTATATTGAAGCATACATGATGTCAAACACAATTATATTGATATATGACCTCTGTTAGTTAGTATTTTTTAGAACTGTAATGTGATAAATTCATTTTTAAAGGCTGAAGCCACACCCACTGGGAGTTAAAGGTACACATTCAAACGAGATCTGCTGGAGGGAATGAGTTAATAGAGGATACTGACACAGCAGAGGTTAACTTTAAGAAAGATAAAGGAAATGCAAACGAGTTGTTAAAACAATAAAAGGCACACCACAGTGCTGAATGGATGAGAGCCTTTGTCCATTAGCTCAGTGAAAACAGGGGAGGGCACAGGCACTGCCATAAACATTTGGATGGGTATTGTGGCTGTCTGTGCTTATTCCTGTTTCAGCTTCAAAAGGGAATACTGTGGGAACCTAGAGTCAGGTGACCAGATGAGGTCATTCTGCCAGCCTTCTTGGAAATTATATTTTAGAAATTACAAAGAGAAATCTCAGAGTATTGAGTATTCTGTTTGGTTTGGGAAGCCTGACTAAAAAAAACACACCCACAGCATCTTGCCTTGGAAAAGAAAGTACCTTAACTAGGGAACAGTAAAATTGTCTTAGATTCAGTCAGGAATATAGTGAAGTTTAGATTAGAGAGTGTTTTTCTTTATTTGTATGAGTTCGTCCATCAATGTTAATTTCAATATTTTATCTGATTTACACTCTGTTTACTGGGAATATATATTCAGTATTTTCATGTACTTTTATTATTTATAATTAAATATATTTAAAACGTTTATTGTGGCTGGTCCTTGCAGAAAGTATCTATCCTTGGAGAGTGCTTATATTTATTTGATGACACTGTGTGGGCCACTCCAGAAGGCCTAGCCATCTTGATGAACTACAACCATTTGCATTAGTATTAATATTACACAGTACAATTGCATACCCTTTTAAGAGCCTTATAGTAACTGACTGGTGGCAGTGATAACTACCATATAGTCAAGGTAAAGTTGGTAGAGAGGGCAATCTGTGCCAGCCTTTTCCAGGTGTGTGTGTGAAAATTAAATCTTAAAGAGTATATATGTCAGCTACTTGGGGCAGGGGCATGAAGCACTGGGTATACAGAGAGGGTGCTGGAGGACTTGTCTTGAACACTCAGGTGAGGATGTAACCCTAGAGCTGAACCAGTGGGGAGTCTTTCTGGGGGACCTGGAGGGAGACAGATATAGAGAAATGCATACCTTGTGCTGTGTGCTCTTAAGGGAAATTGTGCTTGATGCAGAGAGCTGCATCTGGAAATGTTAGGTGTATCTATTTGTATTCCAAGTGCACGTCCCTCTCCATTATCAGTGGTGAGTATTCAGGCTCCTTGATTTACTGGCCCAGCATAGGGATGACACATATTGCTGACTATCACATATTGGTAGCAGTAGTGGGCATCACAGATACCACTTTGTTTCCCAGAATTGTACAGTTTTTTCTTACTGTTTTCTCACAGTGATTTTCTACATGCAAATGATATAAATTAAGCTCTTTGAGAGCTTTCTAAATTTGTTCTAATGTGTTGTGTGCTGTACTTTGCCACCTGTCATTTAAACTTTTCCAGAGTTTCCATCTACTGTACATTTCTCTGCATTACAATGAAGACATTCTACATGACTTCTTCAGTTTTGCTCACTCCTTATATCTGACATACAACCTACGTGCACACTCCTTATTTTCTCTAAATGTCCCATGAAACCACTTCACACCACAGAGAGTTGCCTCTCATTTACGGCCAGAGTTGGATCCAGCACTAGGCGCCTAGGCCCCAGTGGCTAGGAAGGGGACCCTCTGACCAGAAGGCTTAAACATTTATTTTAATAATATATTTAAGAAATAAAAAAAAAACTTCTTAACACTGTGGTGGTGGTATCTTCTCTTTTAAGGAGAACCATGTGGGTGCTATACACACACCACCACCATGGAAATAAACACATTCCACATTTGTGAGCAGAATTTAAACTCTCCGTTCCATTAAGAGAGAAGGCAAGCATGTGTGTGTGCGCGCGCGCGTGTGTGTGTGTGTGTGTGTGTGTGTGTGTGTGTGTGTGTGTGTGTGTGTGTGTGTGTGTGTGTGTGTGTGTGTGTGTGTGTGTGTGTGTCTGTGATGTGTGTGTGTGTGTGTGTGTGTGTGTGTGTGTGTGTGTGTGTGTGTGTGTGTGTGTGTGTGTGTGTGTGTGTGTGTGTGTGTGTGTGTGTGTGTGTTTTTTTAACATACCTCTCAACTCACTAGATTTTTGGCCAATTCCTCATAAAATTTGTGGTTTTCTGACAATTCATGGAGGATTGAAGTCATTAAATAATGGCCCATAAGTTTCAGATTTCATATCCTTCAGAAAATGCATGCTAACACAAATCCTGTGATTCTAGCAACTTTTTAAGTTAAAAAAAGTAATATTTAAAAAATCTGTTCCTATTTTTAGACCATCGTATCTCCATTATTTTAGACTTTGTCCAGATTTCTTGTTCTAAGAGGTTGAGAGGTATGGAAGTATGACATGTAATACTCTATTTGGGGGGTGGATTAGTCAATTAACTTGATTAGGGTTGACCCTGTAACTTGCTTACAGAAGACAAGAGACTGAATCCTCTACACCAATTATCAGCATGCTGATGGAAGCGTGAGTTTGAGTTTCAGTAGATTTCAGGGAATTATGAGTTACACTGCATTGTTCCGCTATGTCGACCCCTAACCAGGAAAAGCCGAAAGAAGAAGAATGAGTTTCAGTGCATTTTCATGTAATTATGAGTTTCAGAGGAAGAGAAGTTTACTGTTGCTCATGCTAAGTCTGTTTTCAATGTGAACTATCTGTCTTGTTTGGCAAATGGCAGCCACTGTTTGTGCTGTAGAATCTGAAAGCAGTGTTAGTGGCATAATTGCCTTTGGTGCAGAAGGCTGTGGATTCTACTCCCACACCATGTAGATGGAGTGCTGGTATTGCAGTGCCCTTTTGAATGCTGATTATTTGGTGCATTTTAAGGGGGTGATAGGGGTTCTGCACTCCTGAGTAATTCCTCCTTTGTATGAGATGCCTTATAACTATGAACGTGTCACTTTGTCAGTCATTTCCTATTGCAATATTACCAACTTACCAATTTTTTTTTTTACTTTACACAAACAATTAATTCTTTAAGGGCAGCAGGCACTGAATTTGTAGATGAAACACTTAAATGTAAAGTGTTTGCCAGTAGCAATTTCTTCATTAGTTAGAGATCTCTTTAGTGTGGAATTATTCAGATGCCTTTTATGTCTGCAGAGACTGTGTTTATTGACTGATACTGGCAGATTGCAATGCCAGATGTCTGAGTGGCCTTTTATGGTTGACATTTTCTGAAATGGGTAGTTTTTTCATTATTGGTTCATACGTTTTGTTTCATTGCTTACTGGAAGAAAGTTCAAAACTACAACTTTAAAACACATTCTAAGGAGTAGTGCTGTATTATGCAAGGAATATAATTTAATACAATCAGGAAGGTAAATCAAAGAACGCATACATATATGCATGGCTCTAAAACTGTGTGCAAGGAGCCTGTGTTTGAAAACAGCTCAAAGGTAACTTAATCCTCCACTGGCAAGATGCATTGTCTTTGAATGTGGGTCTTAAGCCATTTGAATGTATGCTTCAAGGGCAAAACAAGTTTATTGTCATGCTGTCTGTTTTCACTATCAGACTGTATTGTTTGTTTAGCAAATGGCTATTAGTGTCTGTGCCATTTTATTTCAGTATCTGTAATTACTGCAGAAGTAAGTAAGAAAGCAGTAGGCAAACTGACAGGTGTAGGGTAACTGGAGAGAAATAGCCAAGTAGTGGAACACTGGAATGGGAGGGGGATGCGGCAGGGAGGGGTAGGGGGTTGCCACAACTGGGGTTGCTCTGGAGGGCCCAATTTATTATCCTGTCTAGGGTCCTATTTGACTTTGATCCGGCTGTTTATGGCCCCGCAGACACGAGAAACACTATCAGGAAATTTAATTGCAATTTCAGCTTTCAGGAAATTCAGATTCTATGTCAAAAATACCCTGCTTAAACAAGCTGCCTGTAAATGCTTCCCAAGACAAGAAATTACATGAAAACCATGACTAACTACTCCTGCTTCTGTAGACTGTTCAAGTAACTCATCCACTGACTTCTAAGTATCCATGATATATCTATCTCCTCTGCACCCTTTGTCTCCATATTTACCTCGCGTTTATTCCTGTAATAGCACCTACCCTCTTATCTTCCTCTTTCTCCACTCATTTCGTCTCCTTTTTTCTCCTTTCTTCTTAACCTATTCATACATTCTACAAGCACTGTATGTTTGCCAGTTTTGCTTACACTCTACCTTAGATTTTATTTTCTGTACTACATGTGTACTGTATTATCTCATTTATTCATTTTATCCATGTAAACTATATTATCAAATTCCAATTATTTGTGTACACATTTTGAAACTGCATTATTTCTCCAACCGTGATGTGATATCTGTTGACTTTTTTTATTCCTTAGGGTGAAACCTTAAATGCTGAATTGAATCAGCATTCTAAACTGATAAGCAACCAAATGTTACACCAACTTATGGGCCCTGGAAATTCAATGGATGTGTTTTGGCACTATATTTTTTGATGTCTAGAACATGTTAAGTGAACATCACTTTGTCAGTTTATATAAAGTGTCTTAAAAAGCACTACAGTCTGCAGATCTGAATAAAATGTTTCTTTAGATCTGAGACAGTGATATCACAGCATTAGTATCGGTAAGATTTATTAAAATCCAGATGATGGACTGATGTCATCTGCCTTATTTTACATTTTAAATGATAACACTTTATAAAGTAGTGGAACACAGTCTAACAACCCATGTTTGGGTTATTTGTATGCAAAATATAAGGGCTGAAACTGCTTAGGGAATGTAAAGCTAGACTTTTTAAGATCCTCACAGATCAATAGCCTAGTAAGTACTTATGAATTTAAAAATTCTCAGGCATGTCACTACACATCATCTTTGACTGTAATTATTTACTTCAGTAGATGAAAGTATCCTAACCAATATGAAATAAGCTATAACTATATAGACAAATATGTTGATACTTAAAACACTGAAACAATTGCTAATGATGCTTAGAGATCAGTAATGTACACACGAGTCATACCAAAGAAGCCTGAAACCTAAATAAGGCCTAAAACCTGTTGAAAACCGAGTTAACTTTTTATTTTAGTTTAAATTTTACCTCTTGAATATTGGGCTGATGAAGTGTGTGAAGAAGGGTAATGATTTCTCAGTCCTGTAGAATGAGGTATTTAATGAAAGGCCTTGGATAGTTCTTCTCTCTTATTTCAGCCTTTGTAAAACACTCAATTCTGTCTCTCCAAGAATCACACCAGAAACTATGTTGCAGTGTAGAATGCTGCAATAAGTTCCACAGTGACATCAGAACCATTATGATGTCGGCACAGTGAGAAACTGTGGAATGTTACCATTTAAAGTCTTACATCCAAATATCTTTGTCATATTTCTGTGCTGTATCTCCACACCTGCTATGATAGCACAGATCATTTAGCTTACATATACATACTTTGCATTTTTGTTTTGGAAAAAAAAAAAAAACTTCGCTGGAATATCTCAGCAAAGTAATACTGTCCTTAATTGTAAAATATGTACTGTATATTATATTCAGAAAATAGTCGCCATCACATTTGTTGTAGTTATTTTATCCAGTATGCAAACACAAATATTATATATCATAGTTCATTCTACAGCCGAAGTTTAAGCCATATGAAGTCAGGCATACTTTTTTTTTTATATATATGCTAGTATATGACAGCCATGCATAACAGGTCCAGAGAAAAGAGTGCACAGATTTTAAAGATTTGATTAAAATAACTTTTGTTTTCTAGTGTCATGCTAATATTCTGAAGTGGCTGGATGCAGAGATACTTACAAAACAGTTGTTATAATTTTATTGGTTGATTGCATAAATGGAAATATATGAATCACCACTGACTAATCACAAAACTTTGTGTTGCTTGCCCCCTTGAAAAAAAAGAAGCCAAGATATTAGGACTGGTTCTCTTACCACTAAAAGTATTATTCACTGAATGCTGTATATTTTCAGCATGTTCATCACTATAAACATCAGAATTGTATATTGTGTACTTTTAATATATTTATTCATTATGGCGCTGATCAGATATACATTCTAATAACTGGCAAACACTTATTCTAACAGTATGGACTGAAAAGACAAGAATTAAGATTAAAAATGAATTACTTTCTAGGAAAGTTACTTAAAAACACAGCCATTGGTGTACAGTGAGCATGATTTGTTATAGCACTGAGTTCCTGTTTTAAGTAGCAGTTCTAGACTTAGTCTTATTTTGAGAACCAGATTCATACTGGATGTCATGAACATGGCAAACACCAACTGCTCATATTGCTTTCTAAGTCAGAATTTGTCATAAATGTTTTTATAACATGTAGATTACAGTGATCAATAGAAGCATATGATGGGCAACTAGATGAATGTAAAGACAATATAAATCAGTAGGAGTATGGGGTCTATATTATATTCTCGAAAGCCGACAATATCGAAGCTGATGTTGTCGACACGAGAATTGTGAAAGCGCACATCGAACGCGTAAACAGAAATCTCCGTAGGGGGAGATTTCCGTTTACTGCAATGTAGTGCAGTCTCAGAGTTGGTATATTTAAGTAGCGGGGGTGGGCGCAGCCCACCACATGGGGGGTGCAGGGGAGCTTGCCTAACTGGTTAAACCCATTAGGGTACGTTTTCTTTTTTTTTTTTTTTTTGTTGTTTTTATAAGTTCGATGTTTGAAGATATCGACAATATGGTGTCGACCATATGGTGTTCGATGTTTTCAACCTTCAATCTTATAATATAGACCCAGAGTGTGTGGGTAACACATCATGTGATACTGTGGCAAAGTGAATGCCCAAGCACAGGATTCATCACAGCGAAATGAAAAACAGCTACTGTCATTCCTTTGCACAAAGGGGGTGCATTCATGAACTCATTAGCCTGACCAGCCGTATCTGCAAGGTTATGGAATGAATCATCATGGGCCTTATTAACAAAGATATAGGAAATCTCCAAATGCTCAACCCCACTCAGCCACCCACTTTGGCTTTGTCAAGGGGAGATCATGCCTGTTGAACTTGGTGGAGTTCTTCGAGACAGCCAACAAAGCCCTAGACGAGGGCAAATCTGTGACTTAGTCAAGGCCTTTGACACAATCCCCCACTTAAGCATCATTAGATAAAAAACCAAGGCTCGACAAACTGTTAAAAACACACATGTCCAAACGACTGTAGAGTCTTCACAAGGATTTAATATTCAAACAGAAAGAAAAAACTTAAAGCGCTTTTCGTTTGCCAACTAGCAAACTTCTTCAGAAGTGACAATACAATCAATTAACCAATCTTAAATAGGCTCTCAGTTAGAAAGTGCGGGAAACTGCATTATTAATTATTAATTAGATCAAACACTCCCCTCAAACCTTTGGTGTTATATTCATACAGAGCTTTTTAAATGTACATAAATACATTTAAAAAAAATTACACATAAAATATGTATAAAAACATTTATATATATATATATATATATATATATATATATATATATATAAACAAAATATATATTAAAATGCCTTACTGAATTCCTAATTAAGTGATACCAGACTAAACAATAATACAGTAAAATAAAATAAACTGATAAACTGTCTGGAAACATTATCTTTGTAAACTTCTAAGTTTAAGGACACTCGTGATGGAACAAGATTCATTTAAACCTGGAATATTAAATGCATTTAATTTCATCTGCCATAATAACTCCAACTCTTCTAATTTAAAAGAAAACGGCCCACCCCTGGTGTCATATATAATATTATCGATAACCAAAAATTGAAATTGATGTTGTGTGTTCAAATAGACATGTTTTGCTAGCGCATTGTCCATTTTATTGTGGCCAATGGCATAAAGATGCTCATAAATTCTTTCTCGGAGCTTTTGTTCTGTTTTACCCACATAAAATGAGGGAAAAATTGAACATCTAGCCAAATACACAATGAACTTAGTGTTACAATTATACTTTGATTTCAGTCGTTTGGATTTAAGCATCATTGATAAACTCACCCGGCTGGGTATCAACCCATATATTGTCAGGCGGGTTGCAAACTGGCTCACTGATAGAACACATATGGTCAAAATAGAGGACTCCACTTCCTCCAGCAGAACCGTAACCAGTGGTGTTCCTCAAGGATTGGTGCTGGGACCCCTACTGTTTGGAATCTACTTCTCCGAAGTACAGGCTAAAACTAAAGGACTGTGGCTGACAAAGTTTGCTGATGACTGCAAACTGGGAGTGATCATTGAAACCCCTAGCGATGTCAACATCCTGCAAGAAGGTCTTACGCAGACTCATGACTAGTGCCAAAGTCATGATCTTAAACTTAATGCAAAAAATGCATTATCATCCCCTTTGGCAAGGGTGATGTTCCTCAAACTACCACATCAATAGTAATACCATAAGCACACAGTCAGTGGTCAGAGATTTGGATACACAGCTCAATAGCAACCTTAACTTCGATGACAATGTCTCAACAGTGGTAAGAAGGGCATTTTATATTTCTCATCTCATAAGCAAGTGCATTGTCTCCAGAAAAAAAGAGGTTATAACCTCCCTGTACTCTTCCCTCATCAGGCCAGTAATAGAGTACAACACTTCCTTTGGCATGTTCCTTTCCAAACACCTGCAACAATTGGAGAGACCACAAAGGTTCCTTATAAAGAAAATTTAGGATCTTCAAGATCTGTCTTATGCTTGACAGACTGAAATCATTGCACGTTACTCTGTGTCATACAGACTGCTTAGAGGCAACCTGTGCTTGCATATAGAGCAATCTCTGACCCATCTTTAATGGAAATGCTGCACATTTGCAAGTCAAATGGCACATGGGTCACTTGCTCAAAGGACCTTAACCTGGTGTGTGATATCAACAGAACTTGCTGGAGAGACAGATTTGTCTCACAGAGGTTGCCCCACCTTTGGAACAAGCTTATTATTTGTGTTAAACAAAGCCCCTCATTGGCTCTATTTAAGCATAATTTGGATGATTGGATGGGTAACCGGAAATTCATCCCAAGGTTTCCACCTGGGTCCTTCTTGGTCAGGGACAATAGGTGCTGATTTTAGTGTCTGTTTGGACCACACACCCATGGGAGCATGGGCTGAACTTGGCTAGGCTTGTAAGGGCCCTGAGGCCATTAGCCTAGTAACCTCCTATGATTCTATGGTCCTATAAATAGTGCTAGGGATTTGCTATGTGAGAAATCATTGAGATGGAGTTTCCATAATAATTTGGTAGATACACACTTGGGAAGTGTTGGACACCTCTGCATAGAGCTAAACAGCTTAAGGTGGTCAGAACTACCCCATCAACTAACATCTGCACAGTTTCCCACCACCTATAAAATTACCTAGCATCCACCTGCTTGTTCTGCACTAAATAACATTTGAGACAACTATGTTCCCAGTTGGTCATTACAATCCAGTGACCAAAAACTCCTGTCTGATCAAAAATGTATCAGATCTGCCAGGTATTGTCTGTACTCATACTATGTTGCTAAGGCCTGGGACAAGCAATACTACAGAATGATGGAAGTACAGGTCCCCAAATTAAGAAGCAGCACCTGAAGAAGGTGGCATCTAAAGACGATTTGCAACATGATGGTGCTCTGGAGCCTTCTGTAGGTGACTGGCACAAAAGTCCATTTGAAGTTGCACAACAAGGGAAGGAACAAGAAACAGTGAGAACTCTGACACATATAATGTTGTTGAGTGATGGGCCAAAGGGTTCCCATGTGAAGGAGCAGCAAATGAAGGAAGAGATGGCATAGGAAGAGTTTCTGGATCATTCTGAAGATTATTTGCAGAAAAGAGAGAGTCATTAGTGAAAATAATCCATTTAGAGGTGTGGGTAGCAGAACTTAGCTGACCTCAGAGGCCCTTTTATGCAGAAAGTAATGTGTTTAGAACTATTGTGTAGGTGACCTTACCAGATCTCCGAGGCCAATTGCTATGCTAAGCAATCAGTTTAGAGCTTCTTTGGTGTGGGACTGACTTGATCTCAGTGTCCCTTTCTTGTGGAAGGTAGTCAGTTTAGAACCGGTATGCAGTGAGACATTCCTGACTTACTGAAGGTGTTAGCTGCAGAAAGCCTTTGGTTTAGCTCTAACAAGTAGTGAGCATTACCTGACCACAGAAAGTCTGTCATCTAATAAGGAGTGTAGGATTGTCAAACATCATGGCGTATCTGAACTCAGAGGTCCTTTGTTGTAGAAACAATCAATTTAGACCTGGTGCACAACAAGACTTACATGACTTCAGATGTCCTTTGTCACAGAAATAAATCAGTAAAGAGCTGGAGTGCACATAGACTTACCTAACCTCGGAGATCTTTCATTGAGAAAAAGAAAATTAGTATAGAGTTTGCGCATAGTGGAATTTATCTAACTTCAGAGGCCCTTTATTGGTGAAAGCAATCAATTTAGAGCTGGTACATAGCAGGACTTAGCTGATGTGAGACAACCTTTGCTGTGGAAAGCAATCAGTTTAGAACTGGTTTATAGCGGGATTTACTTGACCTCAAAGGCCCTTAATTGCAGAGAGCAAATAGTTTAGAGGAAATGTGTTGAGGGACTCAAATGACCTCAGTGGATCTTCATTGCAGAAAGTAATCAATTTAGAGCTTGCATGTAGTGGGACTTGTATGCTATCAGAGGTCTATTATTGGGGAAAACATTTTATTTAGAGACAGCTGACAAAGGGAATTACCATGGCCTCAGTGGCCCTTTGTTGCAAAATAAAGTTATTTTAGAGGTGACAAATGTTGAGAATTGGTTGCCAAAATTAGTCAATTTAGAGCTGTTAATTCAGAGAACTTAAAAACCAAAAAACTTGTGCCACAAAATAAACCAATAACAAAGTAAAAAATGTCCGATTCAACTCTCACAAAGGTTCAGAGCTGACACTATTAAAATAAAACGCCCAACAATGATAACCGCTTTTGTCCCTTAGAAAGAGACATAATCAGATAAACATCCAAATTGCAATGCACATTTTAAATACCTTACCACAGTTCCATCCCTCCTAAACTGAATCAATTAAATAATAACTACATACAAAAATGTAATACCTCTTAAAGTTCCATTTCTATACTAAAAAAGTCATACATATCCATATTCCACAACAACCCCATTGTTAAAATCAATTGTTAAAAATAAAACATTTAGATTTCATCTCTTCTTGGGTTGTTGTAGAATATGGATGTATATTACTTTTTGTAAGTATTTAATTAGTTAATTGATTCAGTTTGAGAGGGACTGAACTGTGGTAAGATATTTAAAGTGTGTATTGTAATTTGGATGTTTATCTGATGAAGTCGCTTTCTATGGGACAAAACCGCTTATTGTTGGAAGTTTTATTTAATTAAAGAGTCAGCTTTGAACCTTCATCAGAGTTGAATCAGGCATTTTTTACTTTGTTATTGGTTTAATTCAAAGAACTTAATTAACCTCAGAGGCACTTTGCTGCATCTAGCAATCAGGTTAGAAATGGAGAGTTCCATGAATTACCTGCCCTTAGATGCCCTTCACAAGAGAAACAAATCAGTTTTGAACTCTTCCATAATAGGACTTACCTGACATTAGAGTCCCTGTGTTGGAAAAAGAAATCAGTTTAGAGCTGGTGTGTAGCAAAATGTACCTGATTTCAGAGGCCCTTCATTGCAAAATCATATTATATTTAGGACTTGTGCATAATTGGATTTACCTTAACTCCACGGCCCTACATTTTTTGAAAGTAATCCTTTTAGAACTCATATGTAGCAGGCCTTAATTGTCTTCAGAGGCTCTTCTATGCAGAAAGTAATCTTTTTAGGGTTAGCGTGTAAGGGAATTTACTGGATTATGGTAAGCAATCAGATTAGAGCTTGACTGGTGTTGAACTCACCTAAGAACTTACTCCTACGAATGTTTTAATTGATGTGTTTTTTTTTGGTCTTCTGTCTTTATTATCTGTTTCATTTTTTCATTTATTCTTTGTAATATTGTTATTTAGCATAGTTTGGAGCTTATCTCCCCGGGCCTCTACTGAAAATGGACATGTATCTAGTTAGACTAGCACGGTCAATAAATGTAAAAATAAATAAAATAAAAAGAAATAATATCAGAGGCTCTTTCTTGCAGAAAGCAGTCAGTTTAGAGCTGGTGAGTAGCAGGACTTACCTGACCTCAGATGACCTTATTCGTAAAAATAAATCAGTCTAGAGCTGAAGGACATTGTGACTTACCTCAGAAGTCCATCATTGGAAAAATAAATTAGTTTAGAGTTTGTGCATAGTGGCACTTTAAAGGTTCTTCACTGATGAAAGTAATCAGATAAGAGCTTTCCTATAGTGGTAGTTATCTGACCACAGAGACCCTTCATTGTGTAAAGCAATCATTTTAGGGTTAGTGCATAGCAGGATTTACTTGCTCTAAAAGGCCCTTCACTGCAGAAAGGAAATAGTTTATGAGTTGTGCATACCCGGACTAACCTGATCTCAGAGGCTTTTCATTTTGAAAAAACATATGCTGTGTAGTGACATTAGATCTCAGAGGTTGTTGACTGGAAAAAGGAATCAGTTTAGAGATGGTGTGTAAAGGAGCTTAATCGAACCCAGAGACCCTTTTTCAGGGAAATCAATCATTTTAGAGGTGGTGCATACAATAACTTACCTGAACTTAGAGGTCCTTCACTGTGGAACAAAGTCAGTTTAAATGAGGAATGTAGTGGAACTCATCTGACTTCAGAGGCCCTTAGTTGCAGGATGCCTTTGGTTTAGAGCTGGCAGGTAATAAGCATTACTTGACCACAGATATGCTGCGTTGCCCTAAGATATCATTTTAGAGCCGTCAAAGATCATGGCTTACCTGACCTGAGAGGTCCTTTGTTGCAGAAAGAAATCAGTTTAGAGGTGTATAGTCAGACTTACTTGACCTCAGATTTCCTTGGTTGCAGAAATAAATCAGTATAGAGATAGAGAGACTTGTGACTTTCCTGACCTCAGAGGGCCTTCATTATAAAAAGAAATTGATTTTTTCATCATAATCACCGCTATCAACTTCCTTTTTCTAATTTTCTACAAGGGGTCAGGGTATTGTGTCAACCATCACCATATATCTCTCTATTCAGTGCCACTCTCCTGTCTTCCTTGGCACTCATTCCTGACTGTTGCAGGTCCCCTAGTTTCCTCTTAACTTCTTCCTGCCTATCCCAAATATTCTTCTCCAGAATATCTTCAGCTTTTCTGCACATGTGCCTGCACCACAGTAATCTATTATTGTTAACATTTTCTGCAGTTGGAGGTACTTTGCTTGCTTCTGCTCTTATGTCCTTGTTTCTTTGTCTGCCCCACAGTGTACATTCTACTTTGGCTTTCTCAACTGCTCTTTCTTTACAGCAAAAGTTTCTGATCCATACAGTAGTACTACTCACACCACTGTTTTGTATACCTTACTTTTCGGCTTCTTTGGCATCCTTATGTCATTTGCTACACCTGACACTGTGCCAATTGGCTGCAGCTCCTCTGATTCTGGCTTTGACCTCCTCATTCAGGCTTCCTTTCTCCTCAACCACCCTTCCCAGATACTTGAAGCTGTTAACCTGTTCCATTATTTTCCCTTCTATCTCAAGTCTCAGCTTCCACTGATTTCCCCCTTTGCTGCCATTAGAACTGTCTTATCTATACTCAATTTCATCCCATGTTTCTTTAGTTTTATATTCCATTCCCCATTTGCTAAAGTGTTTGCTCAGAGTCGGCATGTGGTGCCACATCATCTGTATGCAGTAACATTTTTGATCTGTCCCCTCTAATCTATTTGCTAATGTAGTCCATCACTAGTATGAACAGCAGTGGACTCAGAGCTGAACCCACATGCACTCCCACTTCTACTGGGAACCCCTCTGTGAGACCGAACACTGTTTGTACTTGAGTCATTGGGTCCTTGTACAGAGCTTGCACTTATTCTATCATTGTTTCTGGGACAAAGAACTACTGCAGGACTTCCCAAATCAGCTGTCTTGGGTCCTTGTCATATGCTTTCTCCAAGTCTAGGAATGACCATTTGGACTCTTTCATCTCCAGCTTCTTCTCAACTATCTGTCTCACTGCAGACAGTGGGTCAGTTGTGCTGAATGAATTTGAGCTGCTCTGTGTATTCATTTATCGACCACCCTCTCCAGAACTCTCATGCAATGTGACAGGAGTTTGATACCTCTGTACTGCCTACAGTTGTAAATGCCCCTTTGTTCTTAACACTGGCACTAGTATGCTTATTACACCACCACCACAGATTACTCCAGTGGCTATACTTGATACAGACACTGGGAACTAACGGTGGCATGATGCCAGGGCACTTCTATGGGCTAGGCTTGTAAAGGCTCCAGGGCCATTGGCCTAGTACACACCTATGAACCTATGTATCTTTGGCAAGCAATAAAATCAATATACAATGTGTTGGGAAAGGGAGCAGAATTAGAAGATGTAATTACTTAAGAAGGGGATGACAGCATAGAATACATTGGCTCAAAAGATAATGGACCAGATTCCACAAAGTTCACGGAATCTGGTGGATTATATTGATATCAGCATTAAAGTTGTGGATAACAATGCAATATATAAATGTGCCGCAGTGAAATTAGAATACCTCAGCACACAAGGAAGTATCTCAGTAGCAACGTCTGTCCAGTAAAGTTAGAAACAACTACAGATTTCTTCCTAATTCATTTACTAGTAAAATATACTTGCTTGCAAGCTGCATGTCATATGTAATGCATATCTTCAGAAATCTGTCCAGTAAAGTTATAGATAATTATGGAAACCTCCATAAGTCATGTATTAATAAAATATGCTTGCTTGCACTTATGGATTCCCACAGAAAACAAAATTTCTAATAAAAAAATGAATAAAGGCGAAGAGCAATCATGGCCACATTGCCACAGCTAGCATTAGCAAACAATGTGCACAGGACTTGCATGGGGAACACAGGTAATCTACACCCCAAAGGAAAGTGAGAGATAGAAAAGTAGACATGGGGTATGAGTGAACTAGAAGGACACACACGAGGGATGTATGAACAGGAAAATCTGAGGGAAAGTCAGAGGGGCTTAGGCATTTTTTTAGTTGGGGAGAAGCCCCATTTTTATTTTAGATTTTTTAAGAATATAAGGAAAGGTAAAGATAGGAATAGAGGATGAGAAGGTCATGACTGCAGGTACACCTATAGAGCAAATATCAATACACATGACAGACAAAGATTGGAAAAAAACAGTAAGGACAGGCAAGTTACATAGATAACACACCTCACAACATGGGGAATGGAAAATGTTGTCAGATAGGGTGGGAATGCATACCTGCCATGGTGAAATGCAGAAAAACATATGCACCTCTGCACTATCACGTCATGACATTTTGCAAACTGTGTGTCAGTCAGACCTGGATATCCAATGGCAGATGTGCATTGTGTGATAACAAATAAGGATCACAATGCAAACTGGATAAAACCTATCCAAGTAGTCCATCAGCAATGCAAGTGTAAGCCAAGCAACATCACAGGTGAGCAAATGCAGATCTAACAATGCAAAATAACTCCAGCAGATGACAGAGCTAAACCTCTGAGCATGCTTGTGAAAGGCAAACAACCAAACATAGTGCCAAACAGCAGTACTACACCAAAGTAACAAAATGGCTGTTAAATACACAAGTAGGTGTACATAACCCAACCAAATGTGTAATGAAATGAATATATATATTACACTCATAAGCCACGTCAAAGGCAACACACTAGTGTAGGTGCATATGTATGACTGTCAGAGGTCTAAGTGGAATGCACATGAAAGCAAGGTCAATACACTTACACACCAATGACATGTAAGAATATTTACAATAATGTAACACTACAGCTTAAAATATATCAGGTTCTGCTTATGGATTTCAATAATGTACATGGGTTAACATGTAAGTATAACAAGAACAAGGCTGTATTGCAAGCAGTTGCCAAATGTGCATACATTTGGCACATGTTCACCATGTCAACAACATAATGTATGGCAATAGTCAATAACTGCAACAAAGGCAAACATATCTGCAAAATATAATATGGAAATATGAAGGTGGAAGGGAGGTGGACAACCTGGGTCCACATCAAGGGAAAGCAGGGCAAGGTAAGTTGATACACTGCAAATGCATGTGTACAGCACACGGTGTGTTGTAGAAGCTAACACAAAATACATTTAAGCAAATGGCAAATATATGTCACATGGGAAGAATAATTACTTATGTTCACAGAAATGACTTAGTGTAAATCACACATACACAGTAATGTAAAGTCATGTAACATCAACATGCATAGGTAAGCAAGCTAAGAATTTCAAGCACATACACATATACTGTCATGCATATATTGAGTAAACAACAGGTATATGTCACACACCCTGCTCATTACTGAGCAGAGGACATTCCTGTGAGCATCATTACAACAAATCAGCAGTAAGTCAGTGAACGTGCAAATGTCAAAGGTACAATTACGTGTCACTATGGATCCAACTATCTGTGGGGACAAATGCACTCTCTAATGTGTACAAGAATTTGCGGGAAGTATAAACTTATGTGAATAAGTACTGGACGTGGAAATGTTACATACAACAAACATGGCGTAATCAACTGTTAGAGAGAAAATTATCTGTACCATTGTGTATGCACTAATGCTACATTGGTGTTTGATGCACTCAGAAAAGCAGGACTGCCCATAGCTATGACATGCCTGTATATAACCCCTCATAACATCATCATTGCCAAAACATGGCAAACAATGCCACATCTTGCCAGTAGGACATCATGACAACTGTCATCCAAAACACATGGGAAATGACATGTCCTTCTGTTGCATTTGTGATATGGCAATATAAAAATCTGAGCCATACCACAGTGGTATTGCTGGGATATTGACAACATCTGTTGTCTGTCAATTTCCCTCAGTAAAACACGTTTACAGACTAATTGTTGCAACACTAGCTGCAGGTTTACTGCCACAATTGTTTGTGGGAGGAAAGTGCAATGTGTTAATGTGTTATACATACATCATCATCATCATCAGCCCCCTTTTTCTCATTTTCTATATGCATCAGGGAATCGTGTTAACTGTCACCAACTCTCTCGATTTAGTGCCACACTCCTGCCTTCTTTGACACTCATGCCTGGCGGTCACAGATCTTCTTTGACACAATCCATCCACCTGTTTGCTGGACATCCTCAGTTCCTCTTACCTTCTTCCTGTCTGTCCCAAATCTTCTTCACAAGATTGTCTTATACTTTTCTGCATGTGTCCAAACCACTATAATCTGTTCTCTTAGATCTTTTCTGCAATTGGCGCTACTTTGGCTTCTGCTCTTATTTCCTCATTCCTTCATCTGTCTCACAGAGTGCAACCTACCAGCCTTCTCAGGCACTTCATTTCCATCACCTCTATCTTCTTTGTCTGCTCTGCCTTTACTGTCCAGGTTCTGTACCATACAGTAGTACTGGTCACACCACTGTCTAGTACACCTTACTTTTCAGCTTATTTGGCATTCTTCTGTCATAGACTACACCTGATGCTCTATGCCAGTTGGCTGCAGCCCCTCTGATTCTAGCTTTGATCTCTTCATTCAGATTTCCCTTCTCCTCAAGCACCCCTCCCAGATACTTGAAGCTATTTACCTGTTCCACTATCTTCCCTTCTGTCTCAATTCTCAGCTTCTTCTGATTTCCCCAGTTTGCTGCCATTACCACTGTCTTATTTGTGCTTAGTTTCATCCCATGTGCCTTTAGTTTAGCATTCCATTGCTCTATACTTTGCTGGAGTTCTTCTTCAGAGTCTGCCTGTAATGCCACATCATCTGCAGACAGCAACTTTGTTGATCTTTCCCCTCCAACCTGCTTGCTAATGTAGTCCATTAGCACTATGAACAGCAGTGGGCTCAGAGATGAACCCTGGTGTACACCCACTCCCACTGGCGACCCCTCTGTGAGGCCGAACACTGTTTGTACTTGAGTCATTGGGTCCTTGTACATAGCCATGCTCTAATTCTACCAACGTTTCTGGAACTTTAAACCACTGCAGTACTGCCTATATCAGCTTTCTTGAGAACTTGTGATATGCTTTCTCCAAGTCCAGGAATGCCCAGTTGGACTCTTTACTCATCTCTAGTTTCTTTTCAACTATCTGTCTCACTGCAATCAATGAGTCAGTTGTGCTGTATCCTGATCTGAATCCAAACTGCTCATCTCCCATCTTACATTCTACTACTCTGCATATCAGTTTATCAATCACCCTCTTTAGAACTTTCATGCAATGTGATAGGAGTTCCTCTGTACTGCCTATAGTTGTGGAACTCCCCTTTGTTCTTGTACACTGGAATGAGTATGCTGATTCTCCAGTTATATGGCATACGCATTTCTCTCCACATGGCTATGAGTACCCTCAGGAGCCATTTCTCCCCATCCCACCCAGCATCTTTATCATATCTGCTGTGACCTCATCTGAGCCTGCTGATTTCCCTGACTTCATTTTCCTTAGTGCTATTCTTACATCTTACTTCTTCTAGGGTAGACTCCTCTTTTTCTCTCATTGTAGGCTGTTTCTGAGGCAGTACAACTTCTGTGGGGTTTTCTTCATTCAGAAGCTGTTGGAAATACTCCTTCCATTTGCCTTTGATGTCCTGTGGACTGGTGAGCAGGTTACTGTCGGCATCCCTTATGAAGGGTGTCTGACTATCTTCTTTATCTTTCTGTCTATCCTGGGTCTCCAGTTCATCTGGTGGAATTGGGCATCCTGAGGCAATGTCACAACTGCCTCATGTATACAGACAACCCTCTCCTCTTACCTCTAGACACAAATACTTGTGGGAGATGCAAATACACAGCCAGACTGGAGGCTAAGAGCTCTCAACCCATGACTGTAACAGACAGTCAAGAGGAGAAGAGATACACTAGCATCACACCACCAGTCACACATGGATTTGCAAAACAAGCACCGGCAAAACATACACATAAATACAGAAAAACATATTCGGAGGCACTAAGTACCAATCTGAAAAAGAAACAGGGCCCTCCAAAGCAGACAAGCAAGCAACCTTCACCTCCAAACACAATTCAGAAAACACATAATTCACCTCAGCAGTGTGCCTCACGACAGCCCCTAAGGCAAAACACCATACCCAACACGCTAGTAATAGGAGACTCTATAGTAAGACACACAGATGTTACACTCATCAGGATGAACAAGGAGAAGGTTACTGTCAGCTGCCTGTCGGGTGCTCGGATCCGCCATATAACACAGGCACTTAGGTCACTCCAGAACAAGTACAAGTATGATGCTGTCATTGTACATGTTTGTGTGAATGATCTAAGACATACCTCCCTGGACTACATGAAAAGAGACATTGAGGAGCTCTCTGATCATGTAGCCCAAGCTGGCATGACCCTGACCTTGAGTAGCATACTACCTTCACCTAGAATGATACCACAATACAAAGACAAAATGATCAATTTCAACAACTGGCTAAGCTTCTGGTGTCATTCTAAGGAGATCCAGTGTCTGTCTGCCTGGGATGACATGATAGACAAGCCTCGCTGTTTTGCCAGAGATGGTTTGTACCTGTCACCCATAGGCTTTCGAATACTGGCCAAGGCTCTTGCCGTCCCCATAGTGTCTTTTTTAGGCAAGGCTCAAAGGACAAACCAACCACCGTAACAGCACAGGTAACCAAAAACTAAGGGTAATGCTACTCATCACCAGAAGTCTCAACCTCAAAATGCACGCACTCAGGGCACTCCTCAGTATGGAGAAAATTGATGTTTGTGCAGTGACGGAAACCTGTTTCAAGGCTCCAGGGAGCATCCCAGCACTACCAGGTTACAATTCATATCATACCTTCTGGCCTCAGTTACCAGATCGCAGTACAAAGGGCGGAGGTGTATCCATATTCATCAAGGATACCCACATCTCCAGGTTAGTGGTGCAGCATGATGCCCCAGAGATCATCCATGCACAACTATCAGCAGGCAAAACCACATTTCAAGTCGCAGCCTGTTATAGATCACCTACCATGTCCCAAGATGCTCACTCAGCATTCCTTGAGGCATTGGAAAATATAAAGGCCCTACCCAACACCATAATTTTGGGTGATTTCAACTACCCTGGTATAGACTGGGTGAACTACCAAAGTTCTAACTCCTATGCCCAGCGGTTCATAGAATTTATAAATTCAAATGCCCTTGAACAACTAGTATGTTCCCCCACTAGAGGGGACAACATATTGGATTTAGTCATCACAAATATGGGCGCCCATTTTACCACACTCATTATCACTCTCTCTCTAGTCAAATCAGACCACAAACTGATAACCCTGGACATCCTCACCCCTCCACCTCCCCCAGTCAAAGAAACCATCGTAAAAATACTTTCCAAAGCAAACTTCAAACTACTTGCATCAGAAGTGGAAAGCTTCACTATTCCCTTGCAGAAGGATAATGATATCCAGGATGAAGAATCCTACACCAAGGCACTTTATATACATCTTCAGGATTGCATGGACCATGCTATCCCAAATAAAACCAAGACTCCTTCCTCCAGCAAGAAGAAACCAGTCTGGTGGACCCCGGCCATAAGCAAACTATACAATAAAAGGAGGAGACTTATACAAAAAAAGGCCAAATCTCAAGTAGAAAAATCATCTCTGACTGATCAGCATTAGTAAGAAATTAAGTCCCTCATCAAGTCAACTAAAGGCAATTTCGAAAAGAAAGTTGCCAAGGATGCCAAGGATAACCATAAGGCCTTCTATGGTTATGTCAAAAACCTAAATGGCAATGCTCAGGTCTGTGCTGAGCTAGTACAAAATGGAACAAAATACACTGACCCCACTGACATTGCCAACATCTTGGCTGACAGGTTCAGTGCAAATCCCCCCCCTCACCACCTACAGGGCCTATTACTATTCCAGGGGATTGTGTAACTCCAATTATTACCGATACGTTGGTTAATAAGCCTCTATCTAAAGCTAAAAACACTGCCTCCATGGGACCAGATGGTGTCCCGGGCTGTGTCATACGCGAGCTCCAAAATAAATTAACCCCGCATCTGAATACCCTGTTCAGTCTCAGCCTCTCGACAGGATATGTGCCCATAGAATGGCACACAGCAATGGTGGTTCCGCTGCACAAGGGTGGGCCCACAACTGACCCTGGGAACTACCGACCAATAAGCCTGACCAGTCTGATCTGTAAGGCAATGGAGCGAATCATTATGGAACTCATAAATGGAGAGATTTGGAACCTCCAAACACTTAACCCCACACAGTCCGGCTTTGTCAAGGGCAGATCATACCTCCTGAACATGGTGGACTTCTTTGAGACAGTTACTCAGGCTATAGATAAGGGAAAGGAGGTACACACGGCTTACCTTGATCTTGCTAAAGAATTTGACACCATTCCCTATTTGGGTATTATTGATAAACTCACCAACCTGGGCATAAACCCTTACGTCACAAGATGGATCGCAAACTGGCTCTCAGACAGATCCCACAAAGTAAGAGTAGTGGGATCTATGTCCGAATCCAGACCAGTAATGAGTGGTGTGCCTCAGGGCTCTGTCCTGGAGCCCCTCCTGTTTGGCATATACTTCTCAGAAGTACAGGCAAGCACTAAAGGGCTGAGGCTGACCAAGTTTGCGGACATCTGCAAACTGGGTGCTATAATAGAGTCTCCAGCCGACATGGATATCCTCCAGAAGGGCCTTAATGAGACTGATGCATGGTGTCAAAGCCATGGTCTCAAGCTAAATGCTAAAAAATGTGTAGTAATCCCCTTTGGAAAAAACAGAGTACCCACGAACTACCACATAGGAGGTAACCCCTTGAAATCTGAAGAAGTAATAAGGGATCTATGGACCCAAGTAGATAGTCAGCTTTCCTTTGATAACCATGTTGCCAAGGTGGTTAGAAAATCCTTCTATGTGGCCCATCTGATCATGAAAGGGTTTGCATCAAGATCTAAGGATGTAGTGGTGCCCCTCTACTTTTCCCTCATCAGACCCATTATTGAGTACAATGCACCAATTGGAATGTACCTGGCTAGGCATCTCCAGCAGCTGGAGAGACCGTAGAGGTACCTCACTAAGAGGATTACTGGCCTCAAACAGTTACCCTATGCAGCACGATTGAAAAAACTAAGGCTTTTCTCTGTTGCATACTGCCTTCTCAGAGGCGATCTCTGTCTAACATACAGAACCATGTCCAACCCAGAACTGTTGAACATGCACCATCTTAGCAAAACCAAATCTACTTGAGCTACATGCTCTAGGGATATAAACCTCAGCACAACAATGAATAGAACATGCTAGAGGGATAGATTCTCTTCGCAAAGACTTCCTTTGCTATGGAACAAGGTCCCGATCTACATAAGACAGAGCCCCTCACTATCACTCTTCAAGAGGAACCTTGACGTGTGGATGGGTAACAGAAAGTTCACACCAGGGATCATACCAACAGCTCTACTAGATAGGGGCCAACGGTACTAGCTGCTAGATCAAGGGCCTAGGGAACTAACCAAAGGGGCAGTGAATACCGCACAATGTGGCTGGCTAATATATGCTTTTGGGCAGATAGCTCAGTACCTCCCTTTGCCTTGCAATCTGACATAGTTTCTTTGTGCCACCTAATGAGTCACTTTCCATAAGTTGGTAGAGTGTCTCTGTGCATAACATCCCTGTACTCCTCCTTTATCAGACCCATTATCGAATACAATGTCCCCTTCGGCATGTACCTTGTCAAGCACATGCAACAGTTGGAGAGACCACAGAGGTTCCTGACCAGGAAAATCCAGGGTCTCGAACACCTATCCTATACAGATAGGCTAAAAGCCCTGTCCCTCTACTTCAGTCTCATACAGACTGCTCAGAGGTGACCTGTGTCTGGCATATGAGGCCATTTCAGACCCAACCTTGATGGAGTTGCTGCATATCCATAAGACAAACTCCACTAATGCAACCCGCATGCAAGGTCTTAACCTGATCTGTGACATTAACAAACTTGTTGGCAGGATAGACTTGTGTCCCAAAGACTCCCCCATCTGTGGAATAGACTCCCTCTCCATGTCAAGCAGAGTACCTCTCTAGCCCTCTTTAAGAGGAACCTGGATAACTGGATGACTGGATGGGGAACAAAAAATATACCCCTGGGATCCCATCTGTCTCCCTGCTGGACAGAGGATACAGGTGCTGACTTTAAGGGAACATAAGCAAAATTCTTGGCTAGACTTATAAGGGCCTCCAGGTCAATAGCCTAGTATCATCCTCTGAACCTATGAACCTATGATGCCTTATTCTTTGCTATTGCAACTCCTTTCTTAACTTCTTTGTTAGCCAACCAGTATTCCTTCCTAACCTGGTCAGTCTTTTCTATCCCCCACTTTTTCCTGCACTCCTTCTTTCTTTTGATGACTTCCTGGATTTCTGCATTCCACCACTAGCTTTCTTTATTTACCTTATTTCCATACCTGACTCAGCCACATATCTGTTCTGTAGTCCTCACACATGCTGTTTTGAGGCGCTGCCATTCGTCTTCAGCTCCACCTATTTCCTCTTCTTCTTGGGTGCTAGATCCCTGAGTAATTCCTTGATCTGTTGTATTTTCTCTACAGTCAACTTTCAGGTCTTCAGCCTGGTCTCTGTTGACTTTAGAGCCTTTTCTGACCACTGCTTGCAGCTGATTGTGGCAATCAGTGGTTTATGCTGTGGGCTGACTGTTTTACTGGGGATGATTTTGCAATCATTGATTCTTCCTCAGTGCCTTTCCTTATGAGGAGGAAGTCTTACTGAGTTGCATGTTGGCCAGTCTTGTATGTGATCTTTTGACTGTCTCTCTTTCTGAACCATGTGTTGGCTATTGTCAAGCCATTTGCTAGACAGAAGTTTAGAATGGCCTCTCCTTCTTTACTTCTGTTGCTCCACCTATTTGGACCAAAGCAGTCCTCATATCCTGTTCTGTCTGTCCAGATACATGCATTCAAGTCACCCATTATCAACACCAATTCATGTTGTCCTGCTTTATCTAGTAGGTCCTGCAACTGCTGTCTGAACGCACTCTTCCTCACTGTCACAACCATGCTGTGGGTATTGGCTGAGATTATGCATACTGCCCTATCATTATACTGGAGTCTGATTGCCATAACCCTGTCACTAATTCTGATGATATCCCTCACTGCCTCCTGAAGCCTCTCTTTCACCACAATTCCCACACCATTTCTAGCCTGTCCCCCTCCTGAGTAGTAGACTCTGGATCCCAAGCCAAGTGGCTTTGCTGCACTACCCTTCCATCCTGTCTCTTGGATACATAGGTTTCCAGCCTCATCATAATGTCATCCACTTACAAGTTACATCCAGTCAGTGAACCCACATTAAGTGTAGCAACTCTTAGTTCATGTTTGTCACGTTGACTGGTTTTACGTCCAGCTTTCACTCAACAGAGCTATCCCAGATAACACAGGCTGGGCAACTAGACACCGGCCATGTCATGCACACATTGAAGCATAATTAAAAGTCGCATGATGATAACACATAAGCATGTCAGCTACATTGCAT
The DNA here is from genome assembly GCF_019279795.1 of Protopterus annectens. NCBI lineage: Eukaryota > Metazoa > Chordata > Ceratodontiformes > Protopteridae > Protopterus > Protopterus annectens. Next base: position 1,614,659,891 of record NC_056729.1, on the reverse strand, counting down.
GCATGCACAAGAGTGCATATACAGTCCCATCAATTGTATGCCAAGCAGCATGTTGGCAGCATAACACAACTGGAGCACACAGACAATACTTACAGACCTGAGGAACCAGGCTGATGGGAATGAGCCTCACAAATGACCTCCTGGTTCTTCCTGAATGAGTCATGCATAGCCCGTGCCATATCCTGGAAGATGTTCCCTACCATGTCCCTTATCTGTATTAGAAACACATTGGTCACAACCTCCAAGATTGCCTCTCGATAATCATCTCTTTTCTGGTCCTGGCATCATCTCCTCTGGGGTGCAGTAGGCAAGGCAGGTGTGGGTCCAGCTTCCTCATTGTCATCATCATCATCATCATCATCATCTGAGGAATCTGGCAGTGCCTGGCATGTGCTCATCGTCAGCTCCCATGATCTGTCAAAATGAATTGCAAAACATAACAGAAATGAAAAGCAAATGTCTATGACACAGAACATTCCTGTAAAGATCATAGCTGACCTTAATAAGAAACTGATGTGCATATCTGCAATCTAACATACTTAATTAACATAACATCCACTGGTAACATCTGCATATACAAATATGAGACTGAAGGTGTAGTAGCAATTATTTAAAACATGGTTTAATTTTAAATGGTGCAAACATTAACAAGTAGCAGTATCATAATCAATATAATTGCTGTTTGTGAATGGCTCTAATGTACACAGCACATTATGTTACTTTACAGTTATGGATATGACCAATAACAGACCATGTCAGGGAGAATATATGTATCACCAATGTGAGTAGTTCAATAAAGGCTGTGCAATGGCATGCATAACACAGCTTACCAGGAGGAATCAGGACATCACCTAAATACTGGCCAGCATGAAGTATGGCAAACATACACAAAGCAAGCAGTACATGTAACATATCCTAACATCTGAATGGAAGTATGCCCAACATTGCCTCATGCCACATTAACATAACTAAACTCCGGCAAAAAAGCTTGTAATCATCAACATAACATTATCATTGTGACCTACACTGGCTAATAATTTTGTCTGCCTCAGTAAACTATTCTTCTGAGTGTATGACAGTAAGTCATTATTCCCTTTCTTTTTCCCTTGTGTTCCCTGAACAGTTATGTCTGTGTGTATGTAAATGCGAGGCACAGCTAAAATCCCCCCCCCCCCACAATCACCACCTGATAGTCCAAAGGAAATACCTCATACCACAGTCCCCACAACCTTTACTAGGGAATAGGCCTTCAGTTCACTTTCCAAGGTCAAATACATTGCATCGATAGGCCCCAATAACATAGGTTCATAGGTAGGTACTAGACTATTGGCCCTGGGGCCTATACAAGCCCAGCCAAAAAGGTACCCTGGCTTTTGCCATCCAAGAAAATTATTTTCCTGTGCCACTGTCGAGCAGAGCCACAGAGACGATCCCCAGGATGAATTTTTTATTTCCCATCCAATCATCAAGACTTTTCTTGAAGAGTGCTAATGAGGAGCTTTGTTTGATATAGATAGGTAGTTTATTCCAGAGTATGGGAAGTCTCTGGGACAGGAATCTATCCCTCCAGCATGTTCTGTTTATTGTGGTGACAAGGTTTAGGTCCCTAGAGCATGTAGCTCGGAGGGATTAGGATTTCTTTAAGTGGAGCATGTCCAACAGCTCTGGGTTTGACATAGCTTTGTATGTTAGGCAGAGATCACCTCTGAGTAGGCGATATGCGATGGAGTAAAGCTGGAGTTTTTTGAGAAGGTCTGCGTAGGGCATCTGTTTGAGGCCAGTAATCCTCTTTGTGAGGTATTTTTGCGGCCTTTCCAGTTGTTGTAGATGTCTTGTGAGGTACATACCAGAAGGGGCATTGTACTCTATAATGGGTCTAATGAGTGATAAGTAGAGGGGAACAATTTGTGATGAGGTGTGCCATGTAGAACGATTTCCTGACTACTGTGGCGATGTGATTATCAAAGGAGAGACTACTGTCCACCTGTGTCCCAAGGTCTCTTATCACACTTTCGGTGATAAGTATACTACCGACTATGTTGTAGTTCATGGGTATAGAGTTTTTACCAAAGGGAATGACAATGCACTTTTTGGCATTTAGCTTGAGGTCATGGCTTTTACACCAGGCATCTGTCTCAGTGAGGCCCTTTTGTAAGATGTCCACATCGTTAGGCGTTTCAATTATGGCTCCTAGTTTGCAGTCATCTGCGAACTTCATTAGCCAAATACCTTATGTGCTAGCCTGTACTTCAGAGAAGTAGATACCAAACAGGAGAAGACCCAGGACTGAACCCTGTGGTACTCCACTTGTCACTGGTCTGAAGTCGGATTTGGAGTCTGCTACTTTCACAGTGTGGTTTCTGTCAGTGAGCTAGTTGGCAACCCATCTTGTGACATAGGGATTTATACCTAGTTTAGTGAGTTTATCTATAATTCCAGAGTGGGGGATGGTGTTGAAAGCCTTGGCAAGACATAGATAGGCTGTGTGAACCACCTTATCCTTGTCTACGGCTTTGGTGACTGCTTCAAAGACGTCTATCATGTTTAGGAGACATGATCTGCCTTTTACAAACCCGAACTAGGTGAGGTCCAGAGTTTGGAGATTACTAATGTCTTTGTTTATAAGTTCCATGATGATACGTTCCATGGCCTTGTAGACCCGGCTTGTCAGGCTAATGGGGCAGTAGTTCCCAGGGTCCATGGTGGCTACCCCCTTGTGGAGTGGAATAACCATCGCTGTGCAACATTCAGCAGGCACAAAGCCTGAGGTGAGGCTATGATTGAACATGGTACTTAGGTGGGGTGCGAGTTCGTTCTGTAGTTCGTGTAGAACGCAGCCTGGGATGTTGTCTGGTCCCATGGATGCTGTGTTCTTGGCTTTGGAGAGTGTGTTTTTTACCTGTGCAGCCGTGATTACAGGAACTTTGCATTCTTCCGGTATAGAGATGGGCTCTTTAGGGGGTGAGAGGGGGGTAAAGTTAGCACTGAACCTATCTGCCAGGATGTTGGCAATATCAGTTGGGTCTGTATATTTAGTGCCATTGTGCTGTAACTCAGACCAGATCTGAGTGTTGCCATTGAGATTCTTGACATAGCTATAGAATGCTTTGTGGTTGTCTTTAGAATCAGTGACGATTTTGTTTTCGTAACTCACTTTGGAGGATTTTATCAGGGATCGCAGGTTCTTACTGAGGCTGACCAGGGAGCTCCTCCACTCATGGGATTTTACTCTCTTTTGCAATAGTTTCTTCCTTCTGTTGTACAGTTTGTTTATGGCAGGGGACCACCAGATTGGCTTCCTTTTTTTGGAGGATAGCGTCTTGGTTCTGTTTGGGATAGCATGATCCATGCACTCATGTAAGTGCTTATAAAGTGCAATTGTGTAGGATTCAGTAGTCGTAACTGTATTGTCCATCTGCATGGATGTCATGAAGTTCACCACTTCTGTCTTAAGAAGCATGAAGTTGGCTTTGGAGAAATTTTTACCATGGTTTCCTTAATGGGGGGGGCAGGATGTGGATATCTAGGGTAATTAGCTTATGGTCGGATCGGACCAATGCCAGGATACTTACTACATAGCAAGAAACATGACCTCTCTGGTCCACTTGAAACACTTTTCAGCTGGAGCCTACAGTTAGATTTTGTGCCCAAAGAATGAAAGATGGTTACAATCATTCCCCTGCACAAAGAAGGTCTAATCACCAATCAGGGTAACTACAGGCCAATAGGTCTGACCAGCCTCATATGTAAGACCATGGAAAGAATCATCATGGGTATGATAAATGAGGACATGGGCAACCTGCAAATACTGGCCCCACCTTAGTTCAGCTTTGTTAAAGGAAGGTAATGCCTATTAAATCTAGTGACTTCTTTGAGAGGGTCACCAAAGCAATGGGTGAGGGCAGGACTATGCACACAGATTACCTCAACGTGGCCCAGCTTATACCCCATTCAGGTATTATAGACACGATCACTAAATTAGGTAGAAAGATGTTTGTCACCCACTTGATATCCAAGTAGCTCACTGATAAAACTCAGGAGATCAGAATAGGTGAGGCCACCACCACCAAGAGGTAAGTCACTAGCAGAGTGCCCCATGGCTTCCTACTTGTCCACTGCTTTTTGGTATCTATTTTTCTGAAGTGGAAGCAAACAGTGAAGGCTTATGGCTGACTACATTTGCAGATTATTGCACACTGGGAGTTATCATCAACTCTCATGCAGACATAAGCATTCTTCAAGAAGGCCTATCTCTGACTAACACATGGTGCCAAAGTCATGGTCTTAAAATGCATAATTGTACCCTTTGAAAAGTCAACCATTCTGGCTAATTCATGTTGATAATAGGCCCCAAGGGTTGACCCAATGGTCATGGATCTGGTTATGCATGTAGACAGTAGCTTTACCTTCAACCACCACATGGCCACAGTGGTGACAAAATCCTTTTGTGTTGCATAATTTATAAGTAAGGGCATGTCATCTAGGTCCAAAGAGGTCATTATCCAACTGCAGTCTGCCCTTATCACAACAGTCATCGAGTACAGTGCTCCCTTCTGTATGTGTCTGACCAGGCATATGAGGCAATGACAACTACCTCAGAATTTCAATATAAAATGAATACAAGGCTTAACAAACCTGCTTTATGCAGAGCACCTTAAAGCCCTTTTCCTCTACTCAGACTCGTATAGATTTCTGAGGGGTAATCTATGCTTGGCTTACAAGGCATCCAAAATCTCCACAGTTATGAATTTCCTCCATAGTCATAAGTCAAGCAGTACCAGAAATACAAGGCATAAGGACCAGAATTTTCTCTGTGACTTAAACAGAACATGCTGGAGAGACAAATATGTGTCTGACAGACTGCACCTCCTATGAACAGGCTTCCCATCCATGTGAAGCTGATTTTGTCTATTACCCAGGGTAAGCACAGCCTAGACCACTAGATAGGGAATAGGAAATTTACACCAGACCTGGCACTCGTGTCCATTATGGACAGAGGTACCTTATAAATGCCTGGCCCTCAATGTCCTATTTAGATAAGGATGTCATTATTCTTTAATGAAAACATGGCTAAGCTTAGAAAGGTCCCCAAGGTCATTAGCCTAGAAGAATCTATGAATCTAGGAATCTTTAAATTGTCCTTACTGCGTCTAATAGTTCACATGAACAGCCACTAAGTGGCATTGTTAAAATAAGGACAAAGTGAATTGACAATACTGTGGAAACTAGGCAAGTCATATGACAAACATCTGAGCCAGGCAGCATGATAATTGGCTGAACACAGATCAATACGATGAATACAACAGTAACAAATACTTATTATGTTCAATCACAACAGCCTGTGACATATGAAAATCTATTAAATGTTGTACAAACAGTATAGTATGTGTACAACTGTATGCATTACCTGCCTACAATTAGTAGCAATCAGTAGCCTACAAAATGCAAACATTCTGATGATGCTTGCTAATTATGAAATGTTGCAAAGAAATGCCTATCTATGCAAATATCACCAAACCTAGGATACAAGTATGTGCTAACAAAAACACCCAAAGTGTCGTTAGCAGATGCAATATCAATATTGAACTAAAGAGCATGTCACACAGTCTGCAAACAACAGTGTGAACATTGACACATCAGAGTCTGTGAATAGGCAGGCTATGCACAACACTTCAGTTCCTGGAAAACACATCCACACATATGAGTGGACTTGTATGTGAAGTAGCTTAATGTTAAATGGTATTTCAGCAGTTTTGGATTTAGATATGAGTTTTAAGCACAGCTAGAGTGATTATTATTTCACTTAGCTTACTGATGCATAATGGGTATTCATGCATTCTAAGCATTATACATGGTAATGTGAAAAATGCAGGCCTGTAACAAGGATCAGATAAATTTAATTTAACGAAACAGACAATGTAATCAACTAACCTCTCTTGCTCGACTGCTTTTCTAGCCTGTGCATCTGTTTAAATGCATTGGGCACAATTTCTGGACAAGTCTTCATCACCTAAAAAAAGTAACTATGAATGATGTATTCATCAAATAACAGGGATATACATTTCTCAGATCAGGTTATAACAAATTTATTTCTGAAGAACATCAAATAATAACTGTATACATTTTGCGAGGTCACACACACAGGCTTTTACATAATTAAACCTAAGTGAACACAGATTGGAGAACATGATTCACGCCCTCGAAGCCCTCCTCAGTATGGAGAACATCGATGTCTGTGCTGTGACTGAAACCTGGTTCAAGGCTCCTGAGAGCACCCCAGCACTATCAGCTTATACCTCATATCATGCGTTCCGGCCCCAAAATCCGGACCGAACCACAAAAGGAGGGGGAGTATCCATATTCATAAAGGATACCCACACCTCCAGGTTAGTGGCAACGCACGAAGCATCGGAGACCATCCAGGTGCAATTAACCATAGGTAAAACTGCCCTACAGTTTGTAACATGCTACAGACCACCTTCTCAAACTCAGGAAACCCACACAGCCTTCCTGAAGACACTGGAGAGTATGAATGTCTCTCCAAACACCATCATATTGGGTGACTTCAATTACCCAAACATAGACTGGGAACATTACTCAAGCCCCAACATCCTAGCCCAAAGGTTCCTTGAGTTCATAAACTCAAATGCTGTGGAACAACTAGTCACCATTCCCACAAGAGGAGAAAATATACTAGACCTGATCATCACAAACATGGGGACAAAATGCTCCACACCGAAGTATATCCTCATTGGTGAGATCAGACCATAAATTAATCTCACTGGAGATCCACATCCCGCCCCCACCCCAGCAAAAAGACCACAGTGAAGAACTTCTCAAAAGCAAACTTCACACTTCTTAAGACTGGAGTGGTATCCTTCAAGGCCCCGAGCCAGTGGAAACCACAACCCACGCTGCTGAAACCCTTACAAATGCCTTCTACGAGCACCTCCAGGAATGTATGGATCAAGCAATCCCTAATAAAATCAAGACCCTTTCCACCAAAGGCAGGCACCCGGTCTGGTGGACTCCAGCCATAAACAAACTCTACAACAAGAGGAGAAAGCTACTACATGACAGAGCAAAATCCCTAAATGGGAAGGCATCTCTGATCAATACTAGCAAAAAACTACGATCACTCATAAAATCATCCAAGGCCAGCTTTGAGAGAAAAATCGCTAATGACACAAAAGACAATCATAAAGCCTTCTTTAGCTATGTTAGAAACCTGGGTGGAAACTCCCAGACATGCTCAGAATTAGTCCAAAATGATAAAAAAATCACTGAACCCACAGACATTGCCAACATACTGGCAGACAGGTTCAGTGCAAATTTCTCCCCTCCAAAAGGAGAAATATCTATCCCACCAGAGTCTAGCCTCCCAAACATCTCAGATGCCCAGGTGAGAGCTGCTCTCTAAAGCAAAAAACACAGCATCAATGGGACCGGACGGTGTCCCCGGCTGTGTGCTACACGAACTCAATGAGGAACTAAACCCACACATAAGGCTGCTGTTTAATCTTAGCCTTACTACAGGATACGTACCCAAAGAATGGCGTACGGCAACTGTGGTCCCACTCCACAAAGGCGGTGCTTCTACGGACCCTGGAAATTACCGCCCCATAAGCTTGACAAGCCTTGTCTGCAAAGCTATGGAGAGGATCATAATGGAACTCATAAATAAAGACATTGGGGACCTACAGACACTGGATCCTATCCAATTTGGCTTTGTCAAGGGCAGATCCTGCCTCTTGAACTTGGTTGACTTTTTCGAAACAGTCACTAAGGCCATTGATGAGGGTAAGGCAGTTCACACAGCCTACCTTGACCTAGCAAAAGCGTTTGACACAATACCCCACTCGGGCATCATAGAAAAGCTCACCAGCTTAGATGTAAACCCATATGTCACAAGATGGGTTGCAAACTGGCTCAAGGACAGAACACACAGGGTTAGAGTTGCTGGTGCCATGTCAGACTCTAAGCCGGTCATGAGCGGTGTCCCACAGGGCTCAGTCCTGGACCCCCTCTTGTTCGGCATTTATTTTTCTGAAGTGCAGGCAAACATAGGGGGATTGTGGCTGACAAAATTTGCAGATGACTGCAAACTGGGCACCATAATTGACACTCCATCAGACACAGACATCCTCCAGAAAGGTCTCATAGAAATGGATAACTGGTGCCAGAGCTATGGCCTTAAGCTAAATGCCAAAAAATGTATAGTCATACCCTTTGGGAAAAACAAGGTAACCCCTAATTACCACATAGGTGGTAATCCATTAAACACGGAAGAAGTTATCAGGGACTTGGGGACCCAAGTTGACAGTAACCTCTCTTTTGACACTCACATTGCCAAAGTGGTTAGGAAGACCTTCTACATTGCCCACCTGATCATGAAGGGATTCACATCCAGATCAGGAGAGGTCATTGTACCCCTGTACTCTTCACTTATCAGACCAATGATTGAGTACAACGCCCCATTCGGAATGTACCTTACCCGACACCTGCAGCAGTTGGAAAGACCCCAAAAGTTCCTCACCAAAAGGATAAAGGCTCAAACATATGTCATACGATGCCCGACTGAAGAAACTCCAGCTCTATTCAGTCGCATACCATCTGCTCAGAGGTGATATGTGCCTGACATACAAGGCCATGTCCAACCCGAAATTAATGGACATGCTCCACCTCAAAAAATCCAAATCCACCAGAGCCACGAGAGCAAGAGACTTAAACCTCAACACGGATATAAATAGGATGTGCTAGTGGGACAGATTCATCACCCAGAGACTCCCTACACTATGGAACAGAATCCCAGTCCATGTGAGGCAGAGCCCCTCACTGACTCTGTTCAAGAGAAATCTTGACGAGTGGATGGGAGATCATAGGTTTACCCCGGGAATCATCTCTGTATCACTGCTGGACAGAGGCACAGCAAACTAATGGGTATAGTATTCTCATCCTAAGGGGTGGTGAAAGCCACACACACTCTGGCTAGGCTTTTAAATGCCCTAGGGCAGATAGCCTAGTATGAACCTATGAACCTATGAGATTCATCCCTGCAATTATAATGTACATCCAAATTCTAACCTTGCTAAACTAATCTAGTTTAACTAAAAGCTTGCATTGTGAATACAGTGAAAAGACTTGGTGTTATGACATCACCTGGATGGGGATAGTCTACTAATACAAATCTTGGCTAAGGATTTCAAAAAAATGAACATGAGCTGGGAATGTAGATAAATCCTTAGCAAGAATAAATACATGTCAGCACTGTCATCACAAATATTAACAGCAATGGAAAACATACATTCCTTAGACAGTGGGAAAGTGTCCCATTAAAGTTGTTGCAAATCAAAGAGGACTAACATATTCCTTGGCAAAGTGCACATCACAAAGCAAATAAATATAGCACTGTATCCCATTGTTCTGCATTTCAGCTATAAGTCTGTCGATATCACTCCCTCAAAAGATAAGGAGAAATTGAATTTAATAATTAATTATAAAACAACATTTGACAATACTTTTGAAAATAATACCATATTGCACAAAACTGTCGGACATAAACCTGCACTTTAAAGAGCTGCTGCTAACAGACCATTATTACTAGCATATTTGTAGGAATTCAAAGAATAACCCAGTTATTTGTAACCACACAAAAATAATCATTATATTGAAAGGTTGCATAATCTTTTCTACATAATTGATATATGTGAAGTAAACCAAGATAACAAGTCAATGCTTTGTTTCCCTTAAGGGGATTTGAACCAACAGAATGCCAAAATGTAAACCTTCGTGTCAATCTTGTTAATTTCTTCTTAAAAAACAGATACTGCTTGTGTTTATTTGAATTCCTGCAGATACTGGATGACTATGGAAACTTCCAACAATTATTGGTCATTATACTCTAAAAATAACACCTATAAACACATGACTGAAAGTACATGTTTAATCAGTCAGGCATTTCTCTTGGCTTAAACAAATGGGGCTGTAGTAAGAATGTTCGCTTTATTAGGATGAATGAAGTAAAGAGGTTATTTAAGAGTTACTATTCAGACATATAGTACTACAGTAGGGGATGCTGTTATACTATAATGGATAACTATGACACACGTAGTCATCAGCACCCTAGGCACTATAGACATCAGTGATGCAAGAGTACAGTTGATGTATGAAATGATGTCATTATATATTGGAAAGCAGATGTACTGCTACAAAGTTCGGAATTATTTATGCTACAAACATTATAAAAAATTAACAGTATGGAATCAAACCCATACTTATATAGAGAGCAGTTACTATGACTACTCAACTATCCTGCTGAACTAATAATCAGAAAAGCTAATTCATGGTTATAAAAGCCATTTATCTGATATATTTAGGAAACAGCTATATCTGTAAATTATATAGGAATGCTCAGCTATAAACAGGATTGTGATACTGTAGGGATCCACTGATTGTGCCCACACCTCATCAACCCTCTGATGAAGAGTCCAGTAGATGCCTGTATTTCATCAGTGCTCCCTCACAATCTGGTTCCAGATGTCGATCATCATGAAGTTCCTTGGCCTGGCTCTCATCCAATGTTCCTACTCCAGTATTGATGGTCAGCATCTGGGTGGTATCCTCCTTGGTCCATTTAGGTGCATGAACATGCCACAGTCTCCTGGAAGTAGCCATCTTGATACTAGAATGGAAAATGTAATATGAATGCAAAAATGAAAAAAATGCTGATTGAGGTCCCACTCATTTCATAGGTAGCAATGGTCTGATTTGTAAATTTTGCAAAATCAATATTTAAAAGTGGCATTTATGTCATGGCATCAAATCATTGGAAGATAATGGTTATGTGTGATGCATGTAGCATTTATTAGCACCTATTGGGCTCTTGCGCAGTGCACCTGGGTGTTATACCAAATTTATTCAATTTACACAAATGTGTGTAAATGGGATTGAATAACCTTGAACTGTAATAAGCCTCATTAATTATGTATGGAGTAAATGGTACTTAAAAATGGGTGCACATTAGGTGTTCTTACCTTCGGTGATACCTGAATCAAGGTAGCTGATAAGGTAAATTGGCACCTGCTAGCATGTCTGTTTTGGGGAATGTTACATCTGTTAACCTTATTCATTTTCAGTGGTATCTGTTTAGATTTATTTGTATTGAAAATGTGGGCTTTAAGATAAATGGTTGTAACTTAATGGAGTGATGTTTGATTTACCTTTATGCATATAGGTGTTACCATTTTCATTAAGGGCATGCGGCAATTTCCCATATGCAGTTGTATAGACAGATTTACATAGCAAAAGTGAGCAGCACATAAATACAGATTTATGGATTATTCATTTGTCTTATGGGTCATTCCATACACTCTGTGGTGTAAGTATGGAAGCCTGTGGATTCCACCATTATCCATATATACTATGTTGTTGTGCTGTTGCGGATATTTCTTCATTGTTGGTTGTTGGTTCTTAATAAAAGTCTTATAACTACTGTCTCAATATACAAAGAATCCATACTCTTTGTGGCCTGCTTATAGTTCCTGAAATTTTCTGACACTTTCTATACGTTATTCAATTGTTAGTTTGTGTAGTATTTTAATTTAGCCTCTATACAAACTCCTCAGGCCTGATGCTGTTGTCTTTGGCCCTCCACTCAATAGATATGTAGTGTAAGGGGTTCTAATCCCACAGACAGCCTCTGAAATTATCACAAGTTATGTTGATTTTACAACTGTTATGTATGCAGGCATTGTTGTTACTTTTTATCCGTCACATTAGTATTTGTCACATACATGGTTTTATAGACTTTTGCATTACACAGGAATACATATTGCTTATGGTGACATACAGTGTCCATATAATCATCTGCATAACTGGCTCCCACAGGGATATGATCATGTGCATGATGGCAAACAGAGCAAGAGGAAACAATTTCTCCCTCAAAGGAAAGTTACATCAAACTAGCTGCTCTGTGACAACACAGATGGAGACTCCTTGGATGTGCAGGAAATCATACCTCTCAACTGTCCAGGTTTTCACGGAATGCCCAGATTTTTGCCACATATTGTTGGTCTGCTCCTCATAAAACTTGTAGTTTTCTGGCAAATCTCTGTGATGATTTGAGGACTGAACTCACTAAATAATGACATACATTTGAGTTTCAGACTTTACACTCTGTGGAAAAATGCATGTTAACTCAAATCCTGTTATTCTAGCAACTTTCTAAGTTTATAAGAGCAATATTAAAAATGTGCCCCTATTTTTGTGCCTTTGTTTGCCCATTGTTTCAGGCTTTGTCCAGATTTCTTGCACTAAGACGTTGAGGGATATGCAGGGAATACAATTTGGAAAAATGAAGTGTGAACCAGCATCACCAACATGATTAACATGGTTGGAGGTCACACTAGATCTCATGAGGCCTGTTGATGACACTGCTCTAATATTATCCTCCATGTAGCCAACAAGTTATGATGATATGATAGGTCAAGGAATGCCACCAGTAGTGGGCCACCATTGACCCTTCCCAGTGGCATCACAATATTTTTGGCCTCCTACATACAGTGAGAGGGGAGCAGCAGATACCTGGGGATGGCATAGATGCAGGAGTTTCAGGCTGAACATGTATATCTTACTTTTCATGACATGGATGACTATAGAGCAAATCATTGCATATTGTTGTTGTATGCATATTAATGTATTGTTAGTTTGATTTAGAGCAGCAGAATTGGGTCATTCACACAAATCCACACAGGGTGATGATAAGCATAAGTGTAATGACATGTACTCATACAACTGCAGTACAGACAAGACAGTACGACCAACATATGTAATGCTGTCTGCATTAATATTCACAGGTCCATCTACTTTTGGCCAACACCAGAGATCTGCAAGTGAATGTCTCCATATTGTGTTTCTGTGACCACTACCTGTTACTAATTCAGTCTCATGTCATGGCACTGCTGTTTACTGTCATTTATATTTCCCTAACATTGTACACTATGGATACATCCAGTGGGGGCCCGAGCCATGCAGGTGCAAGTACAGACAGACCAGGTATGTTACCACAACAGGTTCATAGTTTTAGCAATGCGCAGCACACATGTGATACATTGGTTCATAGGTATTTACTAGGCTAACGACCACAAGGGCCTTTTTAAGCCTAGCCATGCATCCCAAATCTCTGACAGGTTCTGATACCCTTGATAAGTGTAAGCATGGGCCTGGGAGATGAACCATTTACAGGTTACCTATGTCCATTAGAAACATAGGTGCCAAACCAAGGATGAATTTCCAGTTTACCATCCAATTGTCCAAGTTGCACTTGAATTGGATTAGGGAGGAACTCTGCTTTACATGGATGAGGGGGCCTGTTCCATAGACAGTGTAGTCTCTGGGATACATACCTATCTTTCCAGCAGGTCTTATTTATATCACAGGCAAGGTTTAAGTCTTTAGAATGGGTAATTCTGCTGCTGTTAGTTTTGTGGATATGCATGAGGTCCATTAAAGTGGAGTCAGTCAATGTCCTGTATGCCAGGTATAGATCTCCCCTCAAAAGCCTGTAGGAGACAGAATACAGGGATAGGGCTTTGAGGTGGTCTGCAAAGGATTTTACTTATGCCCTGTAGTCTTTTAGTGAGAAACCTCTGTGGACATTCCAATTGTTGAATATGCCTGGTTAGGTACATACCAAAGGGGGCATTGTACTTAATGATAGGTCTGATGAATGCTAAATACAGTGTTACAATGACTTCCTTGGACTTAAATGCCATATCTTTGTTTATAAGTTGTGCAACATAGAATGATTTCCTCACTACTGTAGACATGTGATGGCCAAAGGCTAGATTACTATCTATGTGTGTCCGTAAGTCCCTGACTACTGGGTCATCTCCAAAGAGTGCCTTGTCAGTATGATAGTTACCAGGGGTGGATGACTTTCTAAAGGATACTATTATGCATTTCTTGGCATTTAGTTTTAGTCCATGGCTTTGACACTAGTTGTGTCAGCCCCTCATGGAGAACATTTGTGTCAGTGTGAGCTTCAGTGGCAGCTCCTAATTTGCAATCATCTACAAATTTAATCAGCCAGAGACCACTGACATTGGCCTTGACTTCTGAGAAGTAAATGCAAAAAAGGAGAGGTCCAAGGACTGATACCTGAGGGACTCCACTTGTGATTGGCTTCTTTGTAGAAGTGGACTCCCCAATTCTAACTTCCTGGCTCCTGTCTGTGAGCCAGTTGGGTATCCACCAGGTGACATACAGGTTTATAACTAACCTCCAGAGTTTGTCAATAATACCCCAGTGAGGTATTGTGTCAAATACCTTAGCCAACTCAAGGTAGGCAGTGTGAATGATTTTGACCTCATCATTGCTTTAGTGACCTTCTCAAAGAAACCCACCAGGTTGATTAGGCATGATCTGCCCTTGTGGAAACCATACTCGGTTGGGTAGTGTCGGAGGTTTGCTATATCTCTGTTTATCATCTCCATGATAATTCTTTCCATGGCTTTACATACAAGACTAGTGAGACTTATGGGTCTGTAGTTTGCAGGTCTGTAGATGGCCCACCTTTGTGCAGAGAGATTACTGTTGTCTTTCTCCATTCATGAGGCATGAAGCCTGTTTGGAAGCTACAGTTAAATATTAATTCCAGAGCCCCTAATAGGTCACGTTTCATGCTATTTAATATACATGACAGCAATGTCAGTTTTTCAACACAGGGATATCCAGCCAACAGATGCAATGTCTGTCACATGATTACCTGGAGTCCCTGTTACTGTGTTGTATATACCATGCAGTCAGCATTCTGTTGCCTGCATACATGACTGTGTTGTCTTTCTCTTTTCTTTTCCACTGCAGGATCCACAGTACAACACACAAACTCACAACAGCAGGAGGCTGTCAGTGCTATGCTATAAACTATCTTTCATACATGCCATCGTTGTTACTCCTGTTGTTGTCCCCCATTAATGATATGTCCTTCTTCCCATTCCTAGGCCAGACTGCATGAACCTCATCAACTACACAAACAAGTGGTATGTCTATGTAAAACCTACTATATGTTTTAAGGCTGTTCAAATGGTTCATGCTGGCAATGCTGTGATTAATAATGTTGACTTTTTTCCCTACAACAGTTGACGTTCATCCCTTTTCTACTGAATTGTATTCCCAGGAGGACTTGTCAGGTGTGTGGTTTGTTTGCATTCATCCCCTATGCCACGTATGTTGGCTAGGTATCCTAACTTTATACTCAGTGTTACATAGATTCCGTGGCCCATGCAAAGACAAGACCTTACTGTAACTCAGTATTGTCTGTAACATTGCAGTGATATATGTGTCATATGTCTTTAATGATATCCAGCATTGTGATGTAAGTACATTGTCCTGTTCTGTGTCATCTGTCTCTTCTTTTAGCACATCAGCTATTTTTATCCTCTATTAGCCCATCCAGTGAGCACGATGTGGCATCAGATGTGTCTCAGTATGGTAGCATGGCCCATGGCACATAGGACAGTGATGTGGTGACACAGTCCAAACAAGATGGTGACAGTCATGTGAATGCAGCTGTAGTCTCAGATGTGAAGGGAAACTTGTCTGGCCATTCTGACAATGAGGAGATATTGGATGGTGAACAGGATGAGACTGGCGAGCAAACAGACCCATGTTGAAATTGCAGCTGATGTTGATAGTTCCCCACAACACAATGATACTGGCCATAGTAGTAAATGTAGGTGTGTAGACGATGTGTATGTCCTGGTGTCAGAGGGTGTCTACCTATTTCTGCAGGAAAATGAACATTCCCAGTAATGTCATGGACTTGACATCCATGCACTTGTCCATGCCAGAGATCATGTTGCACACCAGCTGTATGCACTACAAGAAAGATAGGAGCATAGGCACAGTTAGGTAATGCTGTCATTGGCTGTTCAAAATGAAAGTATGCGATCTGTGGCATGGTCATTAAAAACCCTTGTTAGAGTGTGCTCAACAATATACTAAGGTTGAAAGTAACTTTGCTACAAATATGCAACATAAATAAGGTATAAGATAAAGCGTGCTTAAATGTAGAAATAGAGCTTAGCAATATGTGATCAGTATCCATACTAAATGACCGTGGCTTGGGAAATAAGGAATCTCCTGAATGGACATTTCTTCCTTACAGACTTAAAAACAGGATGTATGCAAAAGCAAAAATGCAAAATCTGCTTTTAAAGAACACTGTGACAATGTGTTTCCTTAAAAAGCATGTTTTTTGTGAATATAAAAAGAATGGACACGATATGTTTCCTTAAAAAACATGTTTTTCTGCATATAAAAAGAATGGACAATAGGGCATGTTTATGACACTGTTACAATGTGTTTCCTTAAAAAACATGTTTTTCTGCATTTATCAGCATTGGCACAAGAACAGATGTTTTTATAGAAAGACACAAATAGAATACTAAAGACAAAAAAACAGGATGTTCACACTGTCAGAAAAGCTGAAAAATAATGTCATTAAGTCAGCAGTTTGTGTCAGCATCTGCAACAATCAGTACTGTTTCTACAGAATGAGCAATTCTCCAAAATAGAATACCAAGAGGAAATGTATGTGTGTGCATGACTAAAATTGTATATAAAGATCTGTATTAATCCAGTTATGTTAGGGGTATTGGTAGGGACACATTTGTCCTGAGGTAAATGTTATATCTCTCACATCATCTGTACTATATGAGAAGTAAAGTGGAACAGTACTTTAAGCTGCAACGTTAGTCCGTCTGCTTTATTATAAAAAGTTATTTGTTACTGCTCTAAGTTGATGCTGCAAAGTAAATTCGCTCATCAGTATATATTCTGCAAGTTTCTGTATGCAACAGACTGTGAATGCAAATATAACCAGACTTTGATTTCAGCAGAATCCAGTCAGCAAGACTGAGTGTCTTAAGAAGACTTCAAATCCATAACAGTAAGCAGCACCATATGATTTTTCAACCCTGGCCTCTACAATACTACAGCAGTGCTGTAGTACAAGCATGGTTCTCTGTGCCCAGGCTGTGCTTAGCCAATTGCCATGTGGGAGAGGCAGGCCACCTCTCAGCAAAACTAACCTTGCCCATTGGGCATCAGTGTCTATGCTCCAATGTGCACGTTTCCACTGCTCGCCCATCTGCTGTGGTCTCACCAGTCACAACCAGGCAGTCAAGTTGCAGTCATGCTCCTTTACCTCAACATAGTAGTGTCACCATATCAGTCTCCCCTGTGGAGCAACCTGGGCCAAGTGTTTATGTACATAGGAGGGACAGAGCAGACCATGGTGTGAGCCATCAGCATGAGTGCCCTAGATTGTGTTAGAGTAGCACAGATAGTTGATCAGCTATGTCCAGTACTGTCATTCTCACCCCATGATGATGATGACTGCTGTGCAAAACACTGACAATGTCATCTGTCTGGGTTGGTTGACATGTCTGATGCTGCGTGAGTCCAGCAGTTTTATAACCATATCCGACTCCATGTATTACATTACTTTATCCATAGTGTGTTATATTTGGCTTGTGATATTAAAATTCTGCATTATGTCCTGTGTTATTTCTCTTTTTTTCAACTTATTATAGTGTAGAGATAGGAATGTGTTGCACTGATGTATGCCTCTTACTGTTTTCCATATACTGATACAACAATCTGTATGCATACCTGTGTCACCTGTGCCCTGAGTTAATAATTCCTGTTCTGATAGATTTGTATATGTTCATAATGTTATATATTATGATTATAGTGTTATGTCTGATGCTCAGTGTGTGCATCTAGTGGGCAATTGCTATTAGATGCAATCTGTGCTGCTGTGGTGGGGCAACATCTGAACATCAAAGTTTATTCTGTGTACTCGTGTAAGTGTGGCTTGTCATGACTCAAAGCTGTGGGTCAGATAATGCCATGTTGCCTGGGCCTGCACCAGTGTTTGCACCATATGTTGCCTGCACCTGCTCCTCCTGTGATGCCTGTGGTATGTCATCTTTAGACATCTGGGGTTCTTGGGGTAGTTAACATACATCTGCAGCTGGAAGACCACCATGTGCTCTAGTTAGCATGTTGTGCTGCCTTCTCAGTTGTGTATTGCAGTGTAGTCCTGGGTGTATGCTGACATCTGAACCTACTTTTCAGTACACCGGTCACACTTTCCATGGTTGTTGGATGTGCTCTATTGCAGGCTCCCTTTGCAGGTGTGGATGGATCATGGTATGCGGTCATTAGCCACAGATCAAGTGGATAATGACAGTCACCTGTTGTGGAGAGTAAACATACATTTGGCTAGTATTGTTGGGAGGGGTATCGTTAGCTTACATCCTAGCTGTGCTCCTATACTTAATCAGTAGTAGTCCCTCAGATATTTCACCTTGCTGGAATGCAGCCCTTCCACTTTCCCTCTATATGGCAGCATCACAAACACTTACAGGGTGTGTTGCCATGATGTTTGTTATGCTGCCATCTGCTGCAGACACAACTGGGCAGTTGATAGATGGCCAGCCATTTCTGTTCGTGTATTGGTTTGATTCAGGATGTACTCCTGTCTTGATAGGTATGTGTGCTCAATCTATTGCACTGAATACATGGGGAAGTTTGCAATGGTGTAAAACTTGTGTATTACAGTTCTGCACTCCAAGAGGGTGGATGGAAAGTGGATGTAGTCATCCATATTCTGCACATTGCTGCCAGGACTTTGCCAGGATATGTCTGACAACTGTCTGTGACATTCCCATAGTATCCCCCATGTGTCCCCTGAATGTCCCAAGTGCAGGTACACCTAGGCTGAGACACACTTTGCTTTTAAGAGGGAAAGGGTTTCCTCACAGGGTCCGCACTGACATGTGTGGGATACACATGTTGCAGACAGCCTGCACCGGTTGTCTGCCTAATTGGTACCAGTCGATTATTTGTTGGCCTGACAAATGATTTAGTTGCAGCCTTGCTCTGACTCTAGCTGGCTGCTTTCAAGGGTACACAGCCAAAGCCTCATTTATGGCTTGCTTCACTGTAACCTGTTGTAGTTCATTAACTGCAGGTTACATTTCTATGTTCATTTTTTTTTTGGTATTATTGCAAAATTCAACGGAATCCATAATAATAGCTTCTTTTCCTTGTGGTCCATATGGCATATGCTTCAGATTTCAGAAACAGAGTTGGTGTTGAAGTTTGTCGCATTTAAGTTGTGTTGGCCGGACAAGATATGTTTGTAATCAGATGGGCCTGTGCAGAATCTGTAATTGTCCTACACTGAATAGCTAAATAGTTAGAGTACTTTCAGCATGCTTTCTGAAATCATGTCTGCAGCTGGAGCACTGCAGTATTTTGTCAGCGTGCTGTGCTGCCCATAAATAGCTTTCACAAACTTTACAGAATCTGGCTCAGTATGTCAACTGATAATTGTAACCCATTAAGTTAGTAATGGGTGGGCATGCCTGCAATAACACGAGTGCTGATATTGTCTGAAAGAGGAGATGAAAAGTTGTACCATTTTGGAAAGGGGAATTAATTAATGTTTAATGGTAGATGGAGGGAATCCTGGAGATTATTTGGGAAAAGATAAAAAATAAGTAAGTTTTTTAAAGGATAGAAAGAAGATTCTAGCAAAGGAGAAGACTTACAAAGGATCAGTCATTGGAGGAAGAGTTTATCTTTTGGTTGAGTAGTTGAAGAATTTTAACACTGCAACGGAATGAGTAAAGGAACAAAGTTTACTGGTTCCGGCATGTAGCTCACGAGACATTTCCCTGTGAACTACATCACCAAAACCAGAAGGCTGCAGCAGCACTTTGCCATAGAGCAGTACAGCTGAAAAGCACAATTGCTGCAGCTGTACACTATGAAAAGAAATGTAGTACATGGTGGTGATCCCTAAGAACAGCCACCCGGCTGTATTCTAACAAAGACAGCCGCACTAGAAGAGTTACACATTCCTTAAATAAACTCATTCCTTGGATGAAAACAAAAGACAAAGGATTTTCTGAAAGAGATCCAGATTATCTCTTGTTACATGCCAAATGTCTGACAGACTGTTAGCTGAAATTAAGTGAATAAGTAGAAAAGGTGGCTGTTGACAGACAGAAAGGGGCAAAATCATTGTGACTGGATAGGAATTCATTTGAAGTTTGGAGGTGGGGGGAACTGAATTTGATTAAAACTTGGGTCTGTTTGTTTAACCAGATATTAAGAGGAGAGAAAAAGTCCAAAATCTTGGAAAGAATTTGTTACTGTGGTCCTCCCCAAAGGATTTCAAATCATGACTACAAGATATTTATGACGGCACTGGCATTCATACTAGCACTAGCAATAGCGGAAGTAATAGATCCAGACCAGTGTGGGTTTTTTGTGGGTAGAAGGAATCTTGATAACATTCTAAGAAACATTATGATATTACAACATGACCCCCACGTGACAACTTTATCATTTATTCATTCTCTACTCATCTTATCTATATCACCCTCTTTCTTTCTCCACTTCTCTCTGTCTTATAATTCTATATAATTTTTCTGGATTTTACATTCAAAATATATTCCTGAATTCAAAACATAATAATTGTATCAGCACCATGTCATCTGTCAAATACATTAAGTGCATTGCATCTCATATCTTGTACCAATTCTGTAATCTTATTGTTAATTTTATTTTTATCTCATCTACAGTATGTAATGATGTTAACTGTTGCTTATATTCCTCATGTTATGTCTTCTGTACAACTGTTCATTTTTGTTATGTTTCTAATTTTTACAAGATTGTGAACTAATTGGGGCTTTTCTTCTTGGGTCTCTACTGAAAATGGGCCTTTGTCTCAATTGGACTAATCCGGTTAACAAATGTCAGATAAATAAAATAAATAAATCAAACATGCTTGGAAAGGGGAATAGTAGTTGTGCTCTCACTGGGCATTGAGAAGGCCTTCAGTAAGGTTGAGTGGGCATACTTGTTCATGGTGTTGAAAAGAATGACATTTCCTGAGGCTTTTACAGAATTCCTGAGAACATTTTATTGTGAGGCATTATCAAGGGTAAAAGTAATTGACAGAGCTGTTTGATTTGCTATGGTTAATGAGAGGTATGAGATAGGTATGCCCACTGTCACTCCTTCTTTTTATAGGGTACTTGGGGCCTTTAGGGTACTCATAGCAGTGTGGAGATGAAGACATATCCCAGATGACTGGAGAATAAGCATACTCATGCTAGTGTACAAGAACAAAGAGGACATCCACAACTGTGGGCAGTGCAGTTATATCAAACTCGTTTCACATTTCATGAAAGTTCTGGTAATGGTGATTGATAAATGGATACACAGAATAGTTAAAAGTAAGATGGGAGAAGAGCTCAGATTCAGATCAGGATGCAGTACAACTGACCAGATGTTTGCATTGAGACAGCTAGTTAAGAAGACACTATTGGTGAGGAAAGAGTCCAACTGGACATTCCTAGACTTGCAGAAAGCATATGACAAGGTCCCAGGAAAGCTTTATTTGGGCAGTACTGTGAAAGTTTGAAGTCCAAGAAACAATGGTAGAATTAATGCAGGCTATATACAAGGACCCGATGACTCAAGAATGAACAGTGTTTGGTCTCAGAGATGGGTTCCCAGTGGGAGTGAGTGTACATCAGGGTTCAGCTCTTAGCCCATTGCTGTTCATAGTGGTGATGGACTACAATAGCAAACAGGTCAGAGGGGACAGATCATGAACACTGCTGTATGCAGATGTGGCATTACAGGCAGACTCTGAGCAAGAACTTCAGCAACGGATAGGGGAATGGAATGCAAAACTGAATGCACATGGAATGAAACTAAGTACAGATAAGACAGTAGTAATGGCATCAAATTGGGGAAATTAAAAGAAGCTGAGAACTGAGATAGAAGGGAAAATTGTAGAACAGATTAATAGCCTCAAGTATCTGGGAGGGTAGTTGAAGGGAAAGTCTGAATGAAGAGGTCAAAGCTAAATCATAGGTTGTTGCAGCCAACCTGCATTGTCTGTCAGGTGCAGTGTATGACAGAAGAATGCTAAGAAACTGAAAGTAAGGTGTACAAAACAGTGGTGTGACCAGTACTACTAAGCCTGAAAAGTCAAGGCAGATCAGATAAGGAAGCTAGAGGTGATGGCAATGAAGTGCCTGAGATAAGTGGTTGGATGCACACTGTGGGACAGAGGAAGAAATAATGACATAAGAGCAGAAGCCAAAGTATTTCCAATTGCAGAAAAGATCAAAGATAACATATTACGGTGGTTTGGGCAAATATGCAGAAAAGCAGAATACAATCTGATGAGGAAGATTTGGGACAAACAGGAAGAAGGTAAGAAGAAACGAGGGCATCCAGCAAAGAGCTGGAAGGATTGTGTGTGAGATCTGCACAATCAGGCATGAGTGTCAAAGAAAGCAGGAGTGCTGCATTGACTCTAGAGAGATTGTGACAGTTAACACGGCACCCTGACGCCATGTAGAAAACGGGAAAAAGAAGGCTGATGATGATGATGACTGTTAAGTAAATGTTCCAGGCCTGGAAAGCCAGCACAGGAAGCTTTATAATAAGAAGGACATCTTTGTCAGGTATGCAGCACACAAACTTCTCAAACTGACTGTCTCTTTTCCTAGAGAGTGGCTTGTTCTGTACCTTGTGTTGAAACCTAAAGCGCGCGCATGTGTATATATATATATATATATATATATATATATATATATATATATATATATATGGGTCCACTTCTTAATTTCGAAAGATCACAATCTCAAGATTCAGAATATCGAACCCAGAATCTTGAGGTTGTGAAATCTCAAAAGTAAGAAGTAAAAAAAAAAAAATGACAACTGTTAAAATCATGTTTTTGCAGGTTTTAGTGGTTGGCATGTTTGTTTTTTTTTTTTTTTGTTTTTTTACTTCTTACTTTAGAAATTTCACAACTCAAGATTCTGGGTTCGATGTTCTGAATCTCGAGATTGTGATCTTTCGAAATTAAGAAATGGACCCATATATATATTATAAACAGATATATATATATAGATTATACATGGGCATCTGTGGTGGTGCAGCAGTTAGCATTGCTGCCTCACAGCAAGAGGTTCTCTGGTTTGATCCTCAGCTGGGGTGCCTTCTGTGCAGCATCTGCATTTCCTCCCTGTGGTCACGTGGGTTTCGTCTGGGTACTCTGGTTTCCTCCTACATCCCAAAGACATGCTGTAGGTGGATTGGACACTCTAAATTGGCCCTAGGCATGAGTGGGTGTGTGTAAATGCCTTCTGTGGAAGGGTAGGCTCTGGGATGGCAACTCGACACCATAAAACTCCACTGCCAATCTTGAGTGGACAGGTGATCTTCTGTGGCAGCCCTTAACTGGGAAAAGCTAGAAGAAGAAGATATAGATTATATATACATATATATGTAGAGTTCTAGATACACACACACACACACACACACACACACACACACACACACACACACACACACACACTTTCACATATCTCTCTGTGTGTATGGGCATTTGTGCAACCATGTTTAACTTTTGAGTCATGGTTAAGCAGGCTTTGGTCAGGGCATAAGTACTTGGGAGAACCCTTTTAAGAATAATTCAGGTAATGGATGACTGCTTGTTCCTTGTGAGAGAAGGAGCACAGGGAAATTATTTCCTGGAGACTGCTGATCATTGGAAAGTCTAATAACTTATTCATAGGTGCCAGATTGGAATTTGTGCTTATATTTTGCTCTTCATTGGTTTGTAGCATGGTACTAGGCTATTGAACCAGAGCCCTTATAAGTCTAGCTAAGAATTTTCCCCGTGTTCCCACAAAGTCAGCACCTGTTTCCCCTGTCCAGCAGGGACACAGGTGAGATCCCAGTGGTGTATTTTCTGTTTCTCATTCAGTTATCCAGGTTCCTCTTAATGAGGGCTAGTGAGGTACTCTGCTTGACATGGAAAGGGAGTCTATTCCACAGATGGGGGAGTCTTTGGGACACAAATCTTTCCCACCAACATGTTCTATTTAACTCCTGGTGACAGAAGGAGCAGAGTGCATTGATTCTTGACTGTTTCTGGTTGGTCAGTGGGTGTTGGTGCTTAACATTCCTGATTGGTCTGGTTGCTATTCAATGCATCTACCAGGAAAAGGATACAACAAGCCTACAAACATCAATCAGGTTGTGGCCAGCTTCTCATCTTGGGATTGGTGCTAATGTTTTGCTTCTGGTGAGGAAAGAAGCAAAAGAACATTGTGTCCCAGCAGAGTGAAGCTGTGGTGAGGCCAGTCCTAGTAGTAGCCTGGCAGTAGCCATTCAGATGAATCCTCTCTTTTCATCATTCTTGACAAAGCTAATTGTTTCTTTTCAGTAAGTACTGATTGGTTTGTTTCTAACTTCAGAATGTCTGCCTAAATACTTCATCCATAAATCATCATGGTCTACTTATTAGTTTTCCATCAAGTGTTTGGCAGTGCCCTGCACAGACATAGACAGCTTGAGTGACATTTTTCCTGTAAAAGAACAATTGAAATTTCATCAGTACCTAGTTGCACACAAGACATCTAGTTTACAGTGACAAGCACTGCCCCCAGAGTTGGAAACCAGATGCTCCTGACATTGCTTTACATTCTCACTCCAACTGTCTAATCAATAAAAAAGGGTCTGTTGCCATGGATATGAGCTTTTCCACTATCGCCGTTACCACCTTGGTGGATATAGGCATCCTGAGGCAATGTAGAAATTGTCTCATATTTACTGACAACCATTTAATTCTCAAACATACTGTCATGGTATGTGAGAGATGCATTTACACAATGTCGTTGGAGGCAGAGCTCTCACATAAAAGTACTCCTAATGTCAATAAGGTTGTCAGTGGTACACACGCTGCACCCATCAGACACAATTCAAAACAGACACATAGACCCACATCTGCTGAGGCACTTAAATGTAATCTTCCTAAATCCCAAAGACCTCCTAGATGAAGTGCACATAACAGATACCCTCAGCAGCCCCAAATACACTCTTTCAAAATAACACCCAAAATGATACTTACAGACACATCTCACGGACCCTCTACTTCTAAGCCCATGAGGCAAGCCATCACACAATCCAGTATTCTGATTCTTGGAGACTCCATTGTGAGACACACTGATGTCCCTCTCACCAGGCTGAGTAAGGAGAAAGTCACAGTCAGTTGCTTATCAGGGGCTAGGATCCACCATGTTACAACACACTCAGGTCTTTGGACCACAAGTAGCAGTAAGACTCACTCATAGTTCATGTGGGTGTAAATGACCTGAGATATACCTCCCTAGACTATATGAAGAGAGACATCATGGAGTTCACAGAATACGACTCCTAGGCTGGTATGAGCCTGGCACTGAGCAGCATTTTTACCTTCTCGAAGGATGATGCCACAATTCAAATAAAAGATGACTGACTTTAATTATTGACTTAGTTTCTGGTGTCATTCGAAAGGGGTGCAATTTTTGTCAGCATGGAAAGTGATGGTCAACAGACCACTCTGCTTTGTCAGGGATTCTCTGTACTTTTCCCCTCTAGGCTTTTGAATATTAGCTAAAACATTGTCTTCGCCCTAGTGCCTTTTTAGGCAATGCCAAACTGAAAGTACTTCCAACATAGCAAATCAAAACCAAGAATATCTAAAGGTATTATTGTCCAATGCTAGGAGTCTAAACAAAAAAATTCCATTCCCTAGAAGCTCTTTTCACCCTAGAGAATGCTGACATCTGTGCAGTCACTGAAACATGGCTTAAAGCCGCGGACAGCACACCGACAATGCAAGGTTATAATACCTTCAACACATTTAGACCAGCTACTACAGTGACAGAGACTAAAGGTGGAGGTGTCTCAATTTAAATCAGTGGTTTTGCGCGCCAGGCAGTGCTGGTTAGCTAGGGTATAACTATTCCCAGCTCCACAAAGTCTACTCTTCAATTTTTCCCTTGGAACTAGACAAACTTTCAACTTAAGCACTCAAACCATTCAATTCTCATACCAGCACTTGCTCAAAACTCATAGCAAGCACTAATAAACCTTAGCAATAGACCCCCCCCCCTATACTGTAGAGAAGGACAAGGCTCTCGATACAACCTTACCAGCCAATCAGTAAAACAATTCACTGTACCTATCCAGGCATGTCCAAAGGGCAGTTTCAGGTGTACTCTCTGGTCCAACTGGTGAATCTGGGCATTTTGAGGCGATGTTACAATTGCCTCATGTACACAGACAACCCTCTACTCCTTCCACCAAACACTAATACATGCAAAAGATGCAATTATACAGCCAAACTGGAGACTAAGCTTTCTCAAGCCAAGAATGGACCAGGCAGTCAAGAGGAGAAGGGAATTACTTGCATCACACCACCAGACTCACATAGACCTATGAAACCAGCACTGGCAAAAAACACACATAGGTACATGAAAAGATACTCGGAGACTCTAAATAAAAATATGCAGAAGCAAGAGAGACCTCCAAAGCAGATATCCAAGCAACCTCCACCCCCCAACACAAACCATGAAACACATACTTCACAAAACCAGTGTGCCACACAATCACAGCCCGTAAGGCAAAATAACATACCCAGCACACTAGTAATAGGTGATTCTATAGTCAGGCACACTGATGTCCCACTCACTGGGCTGAACAAGAAGAAGGTTACTGTTAGCTGCCTGTCAGATGCCAGGATCTGCCACATAACACAAGCATTCAGATCACTCCAGAACAAGTACAAATATGACTATCATTGTCCATGTTGGTGTGAATGACCTGAGCCAAACCTCCCTGGATTACATGAAAAGAGACATGGAGGGGCTCTCTGATCATGTAGCCCAGGCCAGTATGACCCTGACCCTGGGTAGCATCCTGCCCTCACCAAGAATGATACTACAGTATAGAGAAAAAAATTATCAATTTCAACAATTGGCTAAGCTTCTGGTGTCATTCAAAGGGGATCCAGTGTCTGTCAGCGTGGGATGACATGCTTGACAAGCCACGCTGCTTTGCTAGAGACGGCTTGCATCTATCACCCTTAGGCTTTTGAATACTGGCCAAGGCTCTTGCCACCCCCATAGTGCCTTTTTTAGGCAAGGCTCAAAAGACAAACCCACCACCATAAA
Source organism: Protopterus annectens (assembly GCF_019279795.1). Classification (NCBI taxonomy): domain Eukaryota; kingdom Metazoa; phylum Chordata; order Ceratodontiformes; family Protopteridae; genus Protopterus; species Protopterus annectens. Next base: position 1,614,632,787 of record NC_056729.1, on the reverse strand, counting down.
TAGCACAAGTAACAAAAAACTGAGGGTAATGCTACTCAATGTCAAAAGTCTGAACCTCAAAATGCACGCACTCGAGGCACTCATCAGTATGGAGAAAATCGATATATGTGCAGTAACAGAAACCTGGTTTAAGGCTCCAGAGAGCACCACAGCACTACCAGGCCACAACTCATACCATACATTTCAGCCACAAAACCTGGACCGAAATACAAAAGGCGGGGGAGTATCCATATTCATCAAGGATACCCACACCTCCAGGTAAGTGGCACAGCACGATGCTTCAGAGATCATCCACGTGCAACTAACAATGGGTAAAACTGCTATTCAAATTATAGCTTGCTACAGATCACCCACCATGTCCCAGGACCCCCTGTCTGCATTCCTGGAAACACTGGAAAACATAAAGGTCCTACCAAACACCCTGACATTGGGTGATTTCAATTACCCAAACATTAACTGGGAGAACTACTCAAGTACAAACTCCCTTGCCCAACATTTCCTAGAATTTATAAACTCAAACTTCCTGAATCAACTGGCCAACACCCCCACCAGAGGTGACAACATATTGGACCTGGTCATCACCAACATGGGTGACCGTTGTTCCACACTGGAGGTCAACCCCTCGCTGGTTAGATCTGACCATAAACTAATCACTCTGGATATCCACATTCAGCCACCAGCCCCGGTCAAAGAAATCACCGTGAAAAACTTTTCAAAAGCAAACTTCATGTTACTTAAGACTGAGGTGGGAAATTTCAAAGCCCCCATGCTAAAGGATAATGCTGTCCAAGTGGCAAAATCCTTTACTAATGCACGCTACGGGCACCTACAAGAATGCACGGATCATGCTATCCCAAACAAAACCAAGAGTCACTCCTCCAAGAAAAGGAAACCAGTCTGATGGACCCCTGCCATAAATAAGCTATACAATACAAGGAGGAAACTAGTACAGAAAAGAGTAAAATCCCAAGAAGGGAAGACATCCCTGATCAGTATCAGCAAGAAACTACATTCCATCATAAAATCATCCAAGGCTAGCTTCGAAAGAAAAATTGCCATGGACTCCAAAGATAACCAGAAGGCATTCTTTAGCTATGTCAAGAATCTAAGTGGCAATTCCTAGATCTGCTTGGAGTTAGTGCAAAATGGCACAAAATACACTGAACCGACTGATATAGCCAACATCCTGGCAGACAGGTTCAGTGCAAACTTCTCCCCCTCTCACCCCCAAAAAGGCCCATAACTATACCAGAAGAATGTAGTGCCCCTGAAATCACAGACACCCAGGTTAAAACAGCCCTCTCCAAAGCCAAAAACACAGCATCAATGGGACCAGACGGTGTCCCAGGCTGCATCCTACATGAGCTCAAAGATGAACCAACCCCTCAACTAAACACACTGCTTAAACTCAGCCTCTCCACAGGCTTCATGCCCACAGATGGTGCACAGCAACTGTTATTCCACTCCACAAAGGTGGAGCCATAATGGACCCTGGGAACTATCACCCTATAAGCCTGACTAGCTTGGTCTGCAAAGCTATGGAGTGCATCATCATGGATCGCATAAACAGAGACATTGAAAACCTCCAAACACTGGACCCTACCCAGTTCAGCTTTGTTAAGGGCAGATCATGCCTCCTAAACCTGGTGGACTTTGAGACAGTTACCAAGGCTATAGACGAGGGAAAGGTGGTCCACACAGCCTACTTAGACCTTGCAAAGGCCTTCAACACCATTCCCCACTCAGGTATTATAGACAAGCTCACCAGCCTGAACATAAACCCCTATGTCACGAGATGGGTTGCCAGCTGGCTCATGGACAGAACCCACATGGTAAGAGTTGTGGGAGCTAGGTCTGACTCTAAACCAGTTACAAGTGGCATGCCCCAGGGCTCAGTCCTAGGACCCCTCCTGTTTGGCATATCCTTCTCAGAGGTACAGGCAAGCACAGGAGGACTATAGCTGACCAAATTCATAGACGACTGCAAACTAGGGGCTATAATTGACTCTCCGGCTGACACAGACATCCTCCAATAGGGTCTCACTGAGACAGATACTTATGTCAAAACCATGGCCTCAAACTAAATGCCAAAAAGTGCATAGTCATCCCCTTTGGAAAAAACAAAGTACCCACAAACTACCACATAGGTGGTAGCCCCCTAAATACAGAAGACGTAATAAGGGATCCGGTGACCCAAGTAGATAGTAACCTCGCCTTTGATAATCACATTGCCAAAGTGGTTAGAAAATCCCTCTATGTGGCCCACCTAATCACAAAAGAGTTTGCATCCAGATTGAAAGAGGTCATTGGGCCCCCTCTATGCATCACTCATCAAAACCATCATAGAATACAATGCCTCATTTGGGATGTACCTTACAAGACACCTGCAACAACTGGAAAGACCATAGAAGTACCTCACCAAGAGGATCACTGGCCTCAAGCAGGTGCCCTATGCAGCTCGACTGAAGAAACTCCAGCTGTTCTCGGTTGCATACCGCCTACTCAGAGGTGATCCCTGCCTGACATACAAGACCATGTCCAACCCAGAACTGATGGACATACTCCACCTAAAGAAAACCATATCCCCTCAAGCCACACGCTCCAGGGAACTAAACCTCACCACAACAATAAATAGGACATGCTGGAGGGATAGATTCCTGTCCCAGAGACCTTCCATGCTCTGGAACAAGATTCCAATCTACATTAGGCAGAGCTTCTCACTAACCCTCTTCAAGAGAAACCTTGACAAGTGGATGGGAAACAGAAAGTTTACCCCAGGGATCACTTCTGCTGGACAGAGGTACAGGGAACTAATCTAAGGGGGCGGCGAAAGCCAACACATTCCGGCTAGGCTTATAAATGCCTTCAGGCAGATATCCTAGTACCTACCTATGAATCTATGAACCTATAAAAATAAATATACCTCAAGGCTGAGAGAAATATTAATGGCAAAAGACCCCTGGATGGGGGATTGTGTCAAAAGCTTTACCCAGGTCTAGATAAGCAGTGTGTACCATTTTACCCATATCCATGGCCCTGGTATCATTCTGGAAGAATTCTACCAGACTGAGTAGGCAAGACCTCCCTTTGACAAGGCCAAATTGGTTCTATTTCAGTGTTTGGAGACTTCCATATGTTGTTATTGATCAGGTCCATGATAATTATTTTCATGGCCTTGAAGATAAGACTGGTCAAGGATATGGGTCAGTAGTTCCCTGGGTCAGCTGATGGTCCTCCCTTGTGCAGAGGAATGACTGTTGCAGTTCTCCATTCCTTTGAAACAAAGCCTGTCTGGATGTTGTGGTTAAACAGGGTTTCTAGTGCCCTGAAAGATTCTGTTTTAAGCTATTTAAGAAGCATCCTGGAATGTTGTTGGGACCCATGGAGGTTATATTTTTAGCTTTAGTGATTGCAGTAAAGACATTTTCCCTCTTAGTGACTGGTAGGGAGATGGTTGCAGGTATTTCTTTGGGTGTGGTAGGACGTGATTTGTGGAAGAAGTTTGAACTGAACTTGACAGCCAGCAGGTTTGCTATAGTTTCAGGCTGGGTGTTAAGTGATGCCATTCCTGATTAACTTGACAGATTACTAAGCATTTCCCCTGAGGTTACAAACATAATTAAAAAAAAAAGTCTTATGGTAATCTTTCACCTGGGAGCCTATCTTTGCCTCATAGTTTGCTTTGGAAGATTTGACAAGTTCTCTAATTTGTTAGTTTAGACTGGTGAGTGTCTTTTTGCACTGTTTTGTCTGTTTCTTCTTTGTTTTGGAGAGGATTTTTTTCCTTTTGTTGAATACCCTATTTATGCCAGGGGTCCACCAAGGTGGTTTAGTATTGCCAGTAATCATAGGTTTGACTCGGTCAGGTACTGACTCCTTTATGCAGCTATGGAGGTGGTTGTACAATGCTTTTGTATACAGCTCAGAGTAGGCCTCAATATCATTCAGCTTCGGGGGGGAGGGGGGCTTGGAAGATTGATAAGCTATCAGTTAGTCTGAAGTAATTAATCTTAGCAAGTTCTTAACAGGTCTGGAGTTTGATGGGGTTTGTAGGTTAGTTTTAATACTAAAGGAAATCATTTTGTGCTCAGACCTTACCAGGGATGAGTTAATGATAAGAGGGAGCAGCACCCCCCCCTCCTTGTTTGTGAGTACTAGATATAGGATATTTGTATCTCTAGTTGGGGAGCTAACTAGTTTCTCCAGGGTATTTGCATTTATGAAGTTCAAAAACCTCTGAACAAGTGAATTATGAGTTGTATAAGTCTCCCAGGTTATGGAGGGTAGTTATGTCACCCAAGTATGGTGTTAGGCTGAATGTCAAGAGATTCCAGATGGTTTAGGTAGGAGGTGTGGTTTGCTAACCACATATTAGGGGATCTGTAGCTAGCAATGATATAATGGGGGGGGTCACACCTTTGGCTAGTTGGGCATGGAGCAGTTCAATTGAGTCATGTTGTTGGACCAGTCTAGCAGTGTACTTGTCCTTTATAAGCACTAAGACACTTCCTTCCTTTGTTTTATCCTGAGCTGAGGGAGACTGAAATATATGAAAGGCATTGTAGCCCTTGATAGCCAAGGTGCTTTCAATGGTTCCAAACCATATTTCTCTGACTGCACATTTGCCTGTATTCTCCAGTGTGAGGACTGCTTCCAGGGAGTGCAGTTTTTTATGTAAACTCCTCTCATTGAGCAACAGTACCTTTAGGTAATTGTGAGTGACTTTTGTTATGTTGGAGGGTTTAACAACTTGGCACAGCCAAAAAAATGCACTAGGGGATAGATAATTTTTTTGCCAGTATCCAGAAGCCAAGTGGTGAGAAGTGCAAACTATCTTTGGCAAAGCATCATGGTTTGTCAATCATGTTTCCCAAGCTTACAGCTATTGGATCACCTTGTTGAGACACCAGAAACTAAATCAATTGTTAAAGTCAATCATTTTTTACAAGTACTGTGGCATCATCACTGGTGAAGGTAGGATGCTGCTCAAGGCTAGATTCATACCCACCTGGGGCACATATTCAGACAGCTCCATCATGTTCCTCCTCATACAGCGATCTGGTAAATCCTGGCTCCAGACAGATAGCTCATTGTGGTCTTCTCCTTGTTTAGCCTGGTAAGGGGGACATCAGTATGTCTTACAATGGAATCCCCAATAACTAGAATTTGTGGCTGTGTGGTGTGTTACCTTATGGGCTTAAAAGTGGGGCTGCTATGATTTTCAGAGTCATGGGTTGTGTGAGATGCTATCTTTTTCAGTGTGCACATGGCCACTTAGAGATTCTTTAGGAGGTCTTGGAGGTTTGGGTGGATTACACATGAGTGAGTACCTCAGCATATGTGGGTCTATGTGTTTGTTCCTTAGTGTTGGTAGTGAGTGTTTTGGTGTAATGCTGTCAACTTAGTTTGCATATTTCGTGTGTGTATGTAAGAGCTTTGCCTCTAATGACATTGTGTATCTACATCCGTCACACACTGTTTGTCTATTTTAAAATTAAGTGGTTGTCAGCGAACATGAGGCAGTTGCTGCACTGCCTCAGGATGCCCATATCCACCAAGCCAGAAACAAAGATGACGGGGAAATGCCTATCTATTATACCAGATCCTTAGTAGATGGGAAGGCATAGGGGAGAGTCAATTAAAGTTGTAAGTGAGAGCATTTAGTATTATACTACAAGACTGGGTTAAGAGTTGGCATAATGGTTAAGATGCTTACCTCATAAACACAAAGTAAAGGTTTTGATTCCTACTTTTGGGACAGGAAGTTTAGCTAGACTTAAAATGGTGCTTAAGGGCAGATAGCATAGTACTAACCTATATACAAATACTGTTAAACTTCAATCACCATGACTTCACAGTGGTAAAGAAAACTTACTATAGTGTGCATTTCATAATTAAGGGCATCACATCCAGGTCTAAGGATGTTATAATGCCACTGTACTTGACTCTCATTAGACCACTAATTGAGTACAATGCCCCCTTTTGCATGTACATCACCAGAGACCTGCAGCAGCTGCAGAGACCACAGAGATTTCCCACAATGAAAATTCAGGCCCCCCAAACCATGTCTTACATGGATAGACTGAAAGCCTTGTCATTGTACTCTGTGTCATATAGCTGCTGAAAAGCAACTCATGCCTTGCCTACAGGGCAGTCTCTAACCCTGCCCTAATAGAAATGTTGCACATCTGCAAATCAAATGGGACAAGCGTTACTGGGCTCCAGAGATCTTAACCTAGCCTGTGACATCAACAGAACATGCTGGAGAGACAGATATGTTACTCAGAGATTTCCACTAATTCACATTAAGCAGAGCTCCTCACTGACCATGTTCAAGCACAACCTGGACAAATGGATGGGGGTCACAAATTTACCCTGGGGGGGGGTGGCACCCATGTCTCATATTGACAGATGCAATTGATGCTGACCTTAGACTCACTCTGAAAATAATGCCCATCTATCCAAGGTCATTTGGGTTAACTCAGATATAACATGGATAGGTTTATAAGGGCTCTAGGGCTGTTAGCCTGGTAAGCTCCTATGAACCCATAAGATGAGAAGAAAAAATGATCAATTTCAACAACTGGCTAAACTTCTGGTGTCATTCAAAGAGGATCCAGTGTCTGTCAGCCTGGGACGACATGCTCGACAAGCCTTGTTGCTTCGCAAGAGACGGCTTGCATCTGTCATCCCTAGGCTTTCAAATACTGGCCAAAGCTCTTGCTGCCCCCATAGTGCCTTTTTTAGGCAAGGCTCAAAAGTCAAACCCACCTCTGTAAACAGCACAAATAAAAAAAATGAGGGTTATGCTACTCAACGCCAGGAGTTTAAATCTCAAAATGCTCGCACTTGAAGCACTCCTCAGTATGGAGAATGTCGACATCTGTGCAGTAACTGAAACCTGGTTCAAGGCTCCACAGAGCACCCCAGCACTACCGGGCTAGAACTCATACCACACATTTTGGCCACAGAATATGGATCAAAACACAAAAGGAGGGGGTGTATCCATATTCATCAAGGATACCTACACCTCCAGGTTAGTGGCGCAGCATGATACCTCCGAGATCATCCATGTGCGACTAACATCAAGCAAATCTGCAATGCAAATTGTGGCCTGCTACAGGTCACCCTCCATGATCCAGGACCACCACTCTGCCTTTCTGGAGACACTGGAAAATATTAAGGTCCTACAGAACACCCTGATATTGGGTAATTTCAATTACCCTACCGTTAACTGGAAAAACTACTCAAGTACAAACTCCCAGGTCCAGCGCTTCCTGGAATTTATCAACTCAAATGCCCTGGATCAGCTGGTAAACTCCCCTACCAGAGGTGGAAACATATTGGACCTGGTCATCACGAACATGGGCGACAGGTGTTCCACACCAGAGGTCAACCCGTCACTGGTTAGATCAGACCATAAACTAATCACTCTGGATGTCCACACCACACCACCACCTCCAACCAAGGAAACCACAGTGAAAACCTTTTCTATAGCAAACTTCACCTTACTTAAGACAGAAGTGGTAAGTTTCACAGCCCCCACACTAAAGGCTAACAGTGTCCAAGATGCAGGAACCTTTATAAATGCACTCTATGAGCACCTACAAGGATGCATGGATCATGCCATCCCTAGCAAAACCAAGACTCACTCCCCTAAGAGAAGGAAACCTGTCCGGTGGACCCCTGCCATAAACAGGCTATACAATCGAAGGAGGAAACTAGTTCAGAAAAATAGCAAATCCCAAGAAGGAAAGACATCCTTGATCAGCATCAGTAAGAAACTAAGGTCCCTCATAAAATCCTCCAAAGCTAACTTTGAAAGAAAAATAGCCAAAGATTTGAAAGATAACCACAAAGCCTTCTTTATCTATGTCAAGAATCTAAGTGGCAACATGCATATATGCTTTGAGCTAGTGCAAAATAGCACAAAATATACTGAACCCACTGATATTGCCAACATCCTGGCAAATAGATTCAGTGCAAACTTCACCCCCCTCTCACCCACAAAAGGGCCCACAACAATGCCGGAAAAGTGTAGTGTCCCGGAAATCATAGATTCACAGGTGAAAACAGCCCTTTCAAAAGCCAAAAGCACAGCGTCAATCAGGCCAGATGGTGTCCCAGGCTGCATCTTGCATGAACTACAGAACAAACTAACCCCCCACCTAAACACACTGTTCATCCTCAGCCTCTCCACAGGCTATGTGCCCATAGAATGGTGCACAGCAACGGTTATTCCGCTCCACTACGGAGAGGCCACAACTGACCCTAGTAACTATCGCCCCATAAGCCTGACTAGCCTAGTCTGCAAGGCTATGGAGCGCATCGTCATGGAACTCATTAATAAAGACATTGGGAACCTCCAAACACTTGACCCGACCCAGTTCAGCTTTGTTAAGGGCAGATCATGCCTACTAAACCTGGTTGACTTCTTCGAGACAGTCGCCAAGGCCATAGATGAGGGGAAGATAGCTCACACAGGCTACTTTGACCTTGCCAAGGCTTTTGACAACATTCCCCACTTGGGAATTATAGAAAAACTCACCAGCCTGAACATAAACCCCTACATCACGAGATGGGTCGCCAACTGGCTTACAGACAGAACTCACACAGTAAGAATAGTAGGCTTCAGGTCCGACTCTAAGCCAGTCACAAGTGGTGTCCCACAATGCTCAGTCCTGGGACTCCTCCTATTCAGCATATACTTCTCAGAAGTACAGGCAAACACAGGAGGACTATGGCTAACCAAGTTCGCCGATGACTGCAAACTGGGAGCCATAATTGACTCTCCGGCTGACACGTATATTCTCCAAAAGGGCCTTACTGAGACGGACACCTGGTGTCAAAGTCATGGTATCAAGCTAAATGCCAAAAAATGCATAGTTATCCCATTTGGGAAAAACAAAACACCCATGAATTACCACATAGGTGGCAGCCCCCTTAATACAGAAGAGGTAATAAGAGATCTGGGGACCCAGGTAGATAGTAATCTCTCCTTTGACAATCATATTGCCAAAGTAGTTAGGAAATCCTTCTATGTAGCCCATCTAATTATTAAAGGGTTCACATCTAGAAATAAAGAGGTTATAGTGCCCCTCTACTCGTCACGCATCAGACCCATCATAGAGTACAATGCCCCATTTGGGATGTACCTCACAAGACACTTCCAACAGCTGGAAAGACCACAAAAGTACCTCACCAAGAGGATTACTGATCTCAAACATATGTCCTATGGAGCCTGACTGGAAAAACTCCAGCTGTACTCAGTGGCATATTGCTTACTCAGAGGTGATCTCTGCCTGACTTACAAAGCCATGTCCAACTCAGAATTGATGGACATGCTCCACCTAAAGAAATCCAAGTCACTGCGAGTCACTTGCTCTAGTGAGCTAAACCTCACCACAACAATAAATACAACATGCTGGAGGGATAGATTCCTGTCACAGAGACTCCAAATGGTTTGGAACAAAATTGCTAACTACATTAGGCAGAGCCCCTCACTAACACTCTTCAAGAGAAACCTTGACAAGTGGATGGGTAACAGAAAATACACCCCTGGGATCACTTCATTGGCTCTTGTTGACAGAGGATCAGTTAATTAATCAGTGGGGTGGCGAAAGCTGACACACTCTGGCTTGGCTTATAAATTCCCTTGGGCAGATAGCCTAGTACCTACCTATGAACCTATGAACCTGCAATGGTGCTGCCATCTGCGCAAACTGGCAGCACTATGAGCAGCTCTGAACAGTGGGACACTATGGCCAGCGTTTCCTGTACAGGATTTTAAACTAGAGAGATTTGCTTATATACAAGGCATGAGTAACTGTTTTTGCACAGAAAGACTTTTACACAGTTAAGCTCTTAAGCCAATGAAATAAACACACAATAAGCCTTCCACCAGCAGTTCCCAACTCACATGGGTTGAATTAGCCCTCTGCTCCTACCAGAGTGCATAGTAAAACCCTCTTCATGTAAAACAAACTATTTTGAGCTAATGTGTAGTAACAAATGTTTTATAACAAAAGGCAGAACTCCTGCAGTATCAGGAATCCTTGGAATAAGTTCACAAACCATGATAAATGTTCCCAAATACAGAAAAATGTGAGTAAATGTAGGAAACGTCTACAAATACAGAAACACTTTGCAAAACTAAGAAATATTTTGGAAAACTTGTGTGAACTTTGGCAAACTCAGAACAGCTTTTGCAGTATCAGGGGAGGTTAGAAAACATCAGAATACTGTTAAAAATAACAGACAGATGGCATTTCTTTAACAAGTGGAGACTGAAAAACAGTGATAATCTCAACAAAAATCAATAAATGCAACACAGATCTGTTAAATAGCACTGAGACAAAGCAGTGCAAAAAAATGATTTATATCAGCTTGTTAAGTCCACAAATAGTTTTAGATGCAGTCCAAGGTCTTGTAGTCACAGGTGTCTGTTTACAGGAACTCTACCTGCTACTACCAACTTCATGTAGGTAAGTTAAGTACTTCAATTAAGTGGATTTGTGTTTATGTGTTTGTGCTTGTCTGTCTGTCAGTGTGTATTTATGAGTGTGTGTGTGTGTGTGTGTGTGTGTGTGTGTGTGTGTGTGTGTGTGTGTGTGTGTGTGTGTGTGTGTATGTGTGGGTGTGTGTGATGCATGTATGCATATATATATCTGTATCTATATGTGTGTGAAGGTATAGAGCTTTCTACTGTGATTTTGCCTCAAATTTTCATCTGTTTTCTTTTTTATGTGTGGTATTCTAACAAATCATTGAGGATTACAATTTCAGACTTGGCCTTCAGACAAAAAGCATGCTAATTTAAAGCCTGTTATTCTAGTAACTTTTATAAGTATATAAAGGTAATATCTGTCCCTGATTTTGGACCCTACTTCTTTTAGCCTTCTCACTGATTCTTCAGCTGAAATGCTGAGAGGTATGGGGGTAGTTAAAGCGGGTTGCACTCTGCATTCTAATAGTAGAGATCTGAGAAGGTAAAGTCATATGTGGCAGTTATTAATGTATTTATTCAGTCATTTGATACAGACACGAGAGCTATACAGTCATAATCATACAAAAGGCTGCAATTTTTGGTCACGTGTGTACATATGTATATGTGTGTATATATAAATATATGAGGGGAGACACAGAGCTGTGAACTGTCCTTGATTTTTCAGAATGTACCTGATTTTTTTGTGTCATATTCAGGGACAGATCATGGTCAAATGAAACCCTAGACAGGGTAATGAATCAGTCCCCCAGAGCCAGACTCCCCAACCCTGGCAGACAGCCCTCCAGCTATTCTAGTGTGCCATTACTTGGCCATCTCTCCTCGGTTACCATACTGTTCAAACCTGTCAGTTTGCATAATATTTTCTTCTTTACTTCTACAATGATTACAGATATTTGGATTTAATTTAAAGCTTTTATTTCAAATTTTATGGCACAAACAGTGTCTGATTATCATTTGCTAAGCAAAACAATATAGTCTCACAATGAAAACAGATTTAGCATGAGCAACAGCAAACATCTCTGCCCTTGAAACTAACACGTAGTGAAACTGCATTGAAAGCCACATTCATAGAAAATGTATTTGGTCAGTGACAGATTGTGTACCTTTGGGCTGCTTTCAAACCATGACACTCCTGCACACATTTTTAGGACCACGTATAAATGCTTGTATTTTTTTTTAATTCACTTTCCTGGTTGTATGAAATTATATTCTTTTTAATACAGCACCACTTATTAGAGTGTGTTTTAAATTTGTAGTTTTTAACAGTTCTCCATTAAGCATTGAAACAAAAAGTATGAGCCAATAGTGATATAACTAACCATTTCAAAACATTTCAACCATAAAAGGCCACTCAGACTGCTGTCACTATAATCCACAAATATCGGTCAATATGTACAGTAGCCAAAGAAGCAAAATTCTTCTGAATAATTCCACATTAAATATAACTGTAACTAATGAAAAGGTTGCTATTGGCAAACAACATTTCAGTGCTTCAGCTACTAATTCAGAATCTGCTGCCTTGAAAAATAAATTGCATATATACATAAACAAAAAACTGGTTTGTGAGTCAGCAATCAATCTAACATGTGTGCGAAGAGAAACCACAACCTTTTGCATTAAAAGCAAGTATTCTACCTGTTGTACCACTGACACTGAACAACACTACTATGAAACATCTAAGACTGACACTGACAGACTCTACTCCTCAGTAATTTACCCTGAAAAATAAATAAATAAATAAATAAAAGAGACCTGGCAGTTGGTGTGGAGGTTTAAGGCACTTGCGTACCAATAATTAAGATCAAGGTTTGACTCTGAGCAAAGTCACCTAAGTAGGGAGTCCCCCTAACTGGGGCATTAAAAACACACACACACATATATGTATATGGAGCTTGTGTGGAGATGGATGTGGGTTTTACTTTTTTATTTACAGGAGATTTCAGGCCCCCCCCCCAGCCAGCACAGGCTCAAGGCAACTCCCAAATATGCCTAGTGCTGGATTCCACTTTGGTCATATTGCTGTCTGTTCCATTCCTCATAGCATATATGTTTCATTGAGGATTGCAGTCTGTAAATAATGATAACAGCCATTTGAATTTCAGACATAAGAAGCCTTCAAAAAAGCATGCTCAGACTGTTTATAATGATAATTTTCAATTAACAAAGTCTTTAATTTTATTCAACTCTCCTATTCCAAACTGTGTACCAAAAAAAGACACTAAAATTCTATGGTCACTATTGGCAATTTCACGTAAAATCATAACTATACACTGGAAAAATGAGGCTTCGCCTACGTTCAAGGAATTTGAGACTTTAACAACAACAGTTGCTCACATGGAAATATTAACAGTGAAGAACAGAACTAAAAGATCTACTTCTTACTATTACTCTTGGATGAAAGTACTGGAAATACTTGAAAATATCAAAGAAGATATATCACCTTATGTTTCTAACTTTATATAATATAGAATATCAATGTTATTTGCATAGACACCAATGTAAATAGTTATATAATGGTTTGAAGTTAGTAATGTTTTAGAATTTTAAATATGTTATTTATCTTTATTTCATGTAATGTTTAAGACATCTTATTTGAAATAATAAAAAAAAAATATTTAGTGAAAAAAGCATGCTAAAGCAAAGCCTGTTATTCTATCAAGTTTCTAAGCACACAACTGCAATAGCTATCCCTGATTTTGGTCCTTTGTCCACCATTATTCTTAGCTTTATCCTTGATTTTTTGGGATAAGTGGTTGAAATGGGTGGGGTGCACAATCTATTCAGACAACAGTGAGTTGAGAAGATAATTCCTCTGTAGCAGTTGCATTCATTCATTTGATGTGACCAAACATGTGAAGTACAAAGTCGCACTCATACAAGTGTCTGTAATTGATTGCTACATATGTGTGTGTGTGTGTGTGTGTGTGTGTGTGTGTGTGTGTGTGTGTGTGTGTGTGTGTGTGTGTAGAGAAAGTAACCTAGTTCTGAGGAACTATATATGGGTTATGTAGTACTGGTCACATCACTGTTTTAGATACCTTACTTTTCATCTTCTTTGACATTCTTCCGTCATTCACTACCAGTGACACTCCTTGCCAGCTGGCTGCAGCCCTTCTGATTCTAGCTTTGACCTCCTCATTCAGACTTCCCTTCTTTTCAACTACCCCTTCCAGATAATTGAACCTGTTAATGTTTTCCACTGTTTTCCCTTCTATCTCAGTTCTCATCTTCTTCTAATTTCCCCCATTTGCTACCATTACAACTGTGTTATCTCTTTTTGCTTTCTTTCCATGTGCCTTTAGTTTTGCATTACATTCCCCCATCCCTTGCTAGAGGTCTTGCTCAGAGTCTGCCTGAAATGCCTCATCTATCTCCTCCAACCTGTTTGTTAATGTAGTCCATCACCAGTACGAACAGCAGTGGGCACAGAGCTAAACCCTGATGTGTACCCATTCCCACTGGGAACCCCCTCTGTGAGTCCAAACACTGTTTGTAGATGTGTTATTGGATCTTTGTACAAAGCCAGCATTAATTCCATCAGTATTTCTAGGATTGCCCAAATCAACGTTCTTGGGACCTTGTCATACCCATTCTCCAAGTCTAGGAATGGCTATTTGGACTCTCTCATCTCTATCATCTTCTCAACTATCCATCTCACTGCAAATGTCAGGTCATTTGTGCTGCATCGTGATCTGAATCCAAACTGCACATCTTCCATCTAACTTTCTACTGCTCTGTGTATACATTTATCAATCATCCTCTCCAGAACTTTGATGCAGTATGACAGGAGTCTGACATTTCTGTACTGCCCATAGTTGTGGACATCTCCTTCTTATTGTACACTGGTACGAGTATACTTATTCTCCAGTCATCTGGGAGACACTGCTCTCTCCAAACTACTATGAGTACTCTCAGGAGCTATTTCTTCCCAGTCTTACCCAACATCATGATCATATCTTCTGTGATTTTATCTCAGCCTACTGCTTTTCCTGACTTAATGTTCCTTAGTTCTGCTCTTCATTTTTCTATGGTGGATTCCTGTTTTTTTTCACTGTAGACTATGTCAGGGGCAGTACAGCTTCTGTAGGGTTTTCTTTAGTCAGAAGCTGCTTAAAGTACTCTGCTCTGCTGTCCTGCGAATTGGTGAGCAGGTTGTTGCTGACATCTCTTATGAAGGGTGTCTATCTTCTTTATCTTTCTATTTTGTCTTGCAACCTGATAAAGTTTCTTTGTGCAATCCACTGGGTCACTTTCTAGAATCTGGTGGAGTGCCTGTGATGCCTTGTTTTTTGCTACTGCAGCTCCTCTTCTATCCCCTTTGTTCGCCATCCAATATTCCTTCTTAGCCTGGTCTATCTTTTCTATCTGACACTGTTTTCCTACATTTCTTCTTTCTTTTGATGACTTCCTGGACTTCTGCATGTCACCACCAGCTTTTCTTATGTACGTTATTTCCATACTTGGCTTGGACACATATCGGTATTATAGTCCTCACATGTGGTGTTTTGAGGCACTGCCATTCTTCTTCAGCTCCACCTAGTTTTTCTTCTTCTTGATGTGCAAGAGCCTTGAGTAATTCTTTGAACTCATGTGCTTTCTCTCCAGTCAGCTTCTAGGTCTTCTCTCTGTTGACCTTACTGCCTTCTCTGACCACTATTTTGAGGTGATTGTGGCAACCAGTGGTTTATGCTGTGGACTGATTGTTTCACTAGGGTTGACTTTACAATTGTTGAGTCTATCCTAGTGCCCTTTCCTTACTCTGAGGAAGCCTACCTGAATTGCATGTTGGCCACTCTTGTACGTGATCTTGTGATTGACTTTCATGCTGAACCACGTGTTAGCCACCATCAAGCCATTTACCAAAGACAGTCCTCATGTCCTGTTCTTTCTGTCCTGATATTTGCACTCAGGTCCCCCATTATCAACACCAATTCCTGTTGTCCTGCTTTATCTAGCAGGCCCTGCAACTGTTGTATGTGATTTCCCCACTATTACAACCCTGCTGTGTGGCTTAGGCTGAGATATTAAATGGTGAACTGTATTTACACTGAAGTTTAACTGCCATGAGTCTGTCACTAATTCTGATTGTATTCCTCACTGTCTTCTAAAGCCTCTCTCTCACCACAATTCCTACACCATTTCTAGTCTGTCCTCCTCCTGAGGCATCCCAAGCCAAGTGGCTTTACTACACTGTTCATCTCTCTTGTCTACTGGATACATGGGCTGTCCAGCCTCCTCCTTAACATCATGTCATTTCCAAGCTGCATCCTGGCAGTGAAGCTGCACTGTGTAGCAATTCTTACTTCATATTTGGCAGGCTGGTTGGTTTAAAGTCCAGTTTTATATCCCAAGTAACCCAGGCTGAGCAAGTAGACACCAGATTGTGAGTAGCTTATTGACCCATGGCTGCAAGGCTTTATAACTGGCACACACTAGCCAGTAGGGGTATATACACCTCATCCACCATTAGTATGGGTCCCTGGCGTATGTCAGAGTAGGCTGGATTCTCAACCCACCTGGCAGCAAATACCCATGCACATTTTTGGCAACATTAGCCTACACGACCGAATCACCTAGAGGAATATTTACATCTTAAGAGTGCCTAGCCCTGACATGGCATGCAGTCTGCAGGCTGTGATCTGTGTTATCCTATCTTGAGGATGCTGTGCACTGCAGTTGATGCCCAAAACAGTTTGTCTGTATAACTGCTCCCCTTATAGACACCATCTAGAGTCTGTGCTGCTACCCACAACTTTACTCCAGGGTGAGTTTGATGTGAAAATACTTCGCATTATTTTGGGAGGTGGGAGAAACCCCACAGAAACAAAAGGAGAACATGCAAACTCCATACGTATGCACACATTATCTATCTATCTATCTATCTATCTATCTATCTATCTATCTATCTATCTATCATCTATTAATAGGTATAAATAGATATATAGATAGATAGATAGATAGATAGATAGATAGATAGATATATAGATAACGATAGATGTATGTGTATGTGTCTATATGAGTGTGTGGGGGAATCATAGATGCTTTGAACTATCCCTGATTTTGCAGCACATCTCCTGTTTTTTGTATCATATTTTGGTCTGCTCCAAGTGAGGTTTGTGGTTTATAAGGTGTCAAAGGAAAAAACAACTTTAAAAAGATCAACACATGGCTGGTTCAGGTTAAGGCACTTTAATCTTGCAGCAAGGAGACAAAAATGTGCTAATGCAGAGTTTGTCTAACTAGAATCAGGAAGTGAAGCCATTTTTATACATTTCTTACAAGACATTGCCTACTAAGCTGACGTAACAAATCACAAGTTCTTACAATATTATTTCATAGCAGCTGTTTGTCCATGATTTTCTGCTGACATTATCAAGTTTATGAAAAAACTTCCTAAGAAAAATAACGTGGCCTTGGAGACCACCGGTTAGATACAATTTCTCACTATGTGATATTATCATTCAAGGTACTATGGCTAATTCGAGCACACAGCAAGTACAGATTATAGTTCATTTCTTCAAGCAGTCTTTGTTCAACTGTATCTATCTTTTTCCGTAGCTGTGCATGTTCTCATAACACGAACAGAGTTGATTGTTCAAGTTCAATAACATTATAGAAAACAGTATTGTTCTATTCATTATTTTCCTGACCTAGCAGATAATCACCTGCTTCTCAGTAAATTTCCAAAAGGCATAAACAAGAATTTTGCTGTGCTAGCAAATACTAGGTCAGAGAGCATCTTGCAGTTTCAGAAAGCATCTCTTAGTTTCATACAAAACTAAGCTGTACATAAAATAGAATGAAATGTGTTAACCCTTTTAGCTTCTAATAAGCACTAAACACATACATTAATACATATTTTTCTAACATTTCCCCCCTGTTAATACTTTTTATTATATTTTCAAAAGCATAAACAGTTTGCTTCTTCTCCCAACCTCTTCCGTTAAGGATTTGCAGTTAAGAGAGTCATTTACTTTAAACTTATGAAAGTGTTTTATTTTTCAACAGTTCTTCAAATTCTGTACTTTGATACAAAGTCTCAGAAACTGACATGCCTATAAAATCTTTAATTAATCTTTTCATGCAGGGAATACCACAACAAACACACATTCCTAAAAGGAGTAATCCTACACAAATGGCAATCAGGATGTTCATTAGGATGGTACCCTACCCCCCAAACAAATTCTGGAAAAAAATCCATCAGTGGGTTTGGGCCTGGTTTGGTCATGGCCGACACTTGCTGAATTACCTCAAGGTGGTCGTCTATCTCATGCTGGTTGTCAGGAATATAAGAACAGCACTCCTCTTTTATTAAAGTGCAAGTACCGCCCTTCGCCACTAGAGTGAAGGCGAGAGCCATGCGGTTTTGAAGCACCACAGTTCTCATAGCGTTCAATTCATCAGTTACTAATTCGAGAGCAGAAAAAGTTGCATTGCTCATTACTTCGAGATGTTTGGACAGTTTTCTCAGCTCCCAAATCGATTTGACTGCGCCATATGCAGGAGCTATACCTGCCCACGATATAACAGTGTCACTCAAGTCCATGTGTGTCAGTTTATCTTTGTTTTTTACGGAGTTATGGTTTCTCCAGCCTGCTTCGATTCATCCCACTGGATTCTCAGGTTTCTTGCTTGGATTTCCAGGTTTTTTGGTGACCTCTCTGACATTTCAAATTCTTCTCTGAGGCAAAACTGCAATGTGTCGTATGGCCGGAACCAGGTAACCCAAAAAACGACTGCCGGACCAATTCTCAGGTAACCATTTGTATGCTTTTTTCCCACACACAAAATAACAATCCTCTACTTTAGTATTAATATATACTTGCCCTGCATGAAACATTTTTCTATCAATGATAGAAAGTTGCTTAAAAAGAACAGGATTATGTTGTACTTCATTAACTGTTTTGTGCATTGATTCAAGAAATGAGTCATAGTTTGTATCACAAATAGAACCTGCATTATTAGCTTTGGTATAACATTTGTAAGGAACAGTCACATTACAATTGCTCCAACCCACCTGAACAGTATCATTTTTGTAAAAGCACACAATTCCCTTTTGTGTAACAGGCAGGTACAATGCTATATTGTCCTGTGATTTTACAGGCGTAGTATCAAAAATCAAATTTTCCCAGGTCTCATTGATCCCTAGGGGGACAGCAGTCATTAATAATCCTCCGTATGCTGTTGGTATAGCTGTACAAACTCAACAATTTGAAACATTAAAAGTCTCAGCATACACATGTTTGATCGCTTGGTAAGTGTTGGATGTCAGTCTATGAGTAACGCATCACGTTTATTCAGTTCAGCTTGTGTGGCTGGAAAAAGGAAAGGCCACAGCAAAAAGATTATTGTTATCAGTATAGTTAACAGAATGATCATGCAATACTTCTGAGGTTGTTCTGCATTCCTATTTGCTCCATATCTGGTCATTTTGTTCTTGTTGTGTAACAGTAACAAGTTTTTTGTCCAGTTCAAAGTTTTTAACCAGTTTACAGTGTGTCAGATGAATCCAGGACGCTTGCTCTGCGATCTTGACTGCAGTGGGTGTTGACAGTAGCACTTGATATGGCCCTTCCCACTTCGGTGACGTCCAATTCTTTTTCTTGATGACTTTCACCCAGACCCACGTGCCTGGGACTACTGCTGCTTCCAATGGTCAGGTTTGTTCTTTATCTGAAACAGAATTTAACGGCAAAAGTTGTTTATTATTTAGAAGTCGTCTCATATATTCTGTGAGTGAACTGTCGGCCTCCTGGTCTGCAGGCATGAGAGGTTTCCACTGAGGTATATAATATGCCCTCCCAAATAATTTTTCAAAAGGAGTTAACCCCTTTGCATTTGGAACAGTTCTCATGCTCAACAGTGCCAGAGGCGGGCAGTACACGCAATTTTTTGTGTCTCACTAATTAACTTCCTAAATTTACTTTTCAAAACCCCATTATGCCTCTCTACTAGTCCTGCAGATTGTGGATGATATGCACAATGGTTTTTCAAGGAAATTCCAAAATATCGGCTCAACTGTTGTATAGTTTGATTTACAAAGTGCGTGCCATTGTCACTGTAGATCTTTTCAGGTATGCCAAATCTAGGAATAATTTCCCTAACAAGGACTTTTGCAACAGTAGCTACATCTGGATTTTTAGTCGGAAAAGCTTCCACCCATTTGGAAAACATATCTATAATGACAAGACAATACTTCTTATTTTCGCATTTGTTCAGTTCTATGAAATTCATGCTGATAGTATGGAATGGGTACGGTGGTGCAGGGAAACTCCCTTGCTTAGGCTTCAATGCCCCTTGTGCATGATGTTTATTACAAACATGACATGCAGCACAAACATTTTTAGTGTAGTTTATAAATCCATATGCTGTGAACACTCAATTCACTAACTGTACCATTCCCCCTGTTGAGACATGGCACTGCCCATGGCTCAACAAAGCTGCATATCTAAACAAATTAGACGGCAAAATCGGTTTTCCTTCTTTGGAGATGTACAGCCCTTTCTCAAGAATTGCTCCTCGTTTTATCCATTTCTGTTTTTCTATTTTCATAGTAAGTGTCTGCATTGTTTTCAACATTTCTAAATCTAAAATCTCAGAAGGCTGTAATTCCTCACTCAAAAGAAATACTTCTGAAGCTGAAGCTGCCTGCTTTGAGCTGTATCAGCCCTTGCATTACCTTTTGAAATCCTATCCTGTTGCTTGGTATGAGCTACGCATTTACAAATAGCTACTTTCTGAGGTAACTGAATAGATTCTAACAAATCTAAAATAAACTGCGCATGATTAATCAGTTTGCCAGTAGATGTTATCATTCCTCTATTCTTCCACTGTTGCGCAAAAACATGCACAGTAGAAAAAGCATACTGGCTATCAGTAAAAATGTTTACGCATTTACTCTTTGCCAAGGTACATGCCCGTGTCAAGGCAATCAATTCTGCTGCTTGTGCAGATAAGTTGTGTGGTAAAGACTTTGCTTCTAAAATCTCAGTATCAGAAACTACTGCATACCCTACTAGGCTCTGCCCTGTAGGATCCCTTCTGCATGAGCCGTCCACGTAATATGTCACCTCGGCATCATCCAAGGGAGCATCCGTTAGATCCTTTCTAGGCAGTGTCTTTTGCTCAATTTCCTGCAGGCAGCTGTGTGGTGTGCCATCCGCAGGGGTTGGGAGCAAGGTAGACGGGTTCAAAGTTGTACATTGTTCAATAGTCATATGAGGTTGGCTCAACAGTATAGTCATACAGGAAAGATGTCTAGCAGGAGAAAGATATGCTACTTTTTCTTGCAGTAAAATAATCGCGATTGCATGGGGCACTCTCAATGTGAGAGGGTGGAACAACACTACTGAGGCTGAAGCCTGTACTGCCATTGCAGCTGCAACTACTGCTTGTACATAGTGGGGCAGGGACCGCGCCACTGGGTCCAGCTGTGATGAATAGTAAGCTATGGGGCGATGTTTGTCCCTATGTTGCTGTGTTAACACTGATGTCATATAACCTTGCTTACAATCTACAGTTTGGAAAAAGCGTTTATGATAGTTTGGTAATCCTAAAACTAATGAGGATGCTATCAATTGTTTTAGTTTGCAGAAAGCTGATTCTGCTTCTGGTGTCCATTGTAATAAATCTTGTACTGCCATAGGCTTCTTGTATATCAAGTTGGTCAGTGGAGCAGACTCCAAGGCATAGTTTGGAATCCAACTCTGACAGAAGTTAGTCTTACCCAAGAAGGACATCATTTCCTTCTTGGTAGTTGGTTTGGGTGCTTGTAAAATTGTTATTTTCCTATCTTGATTTAATGTTCTGCCTTCTTTGGATATTACATATCCCTGGTATTTAACCTGCTTTTTTCAAAGCTGCAATTTGTTCTTGTTTACTTTATGTCCTTGAGTGGCTAAAAAATGTAATAATGCTATGGTATCTTTTCTGCATTCTTGCTGGGTGGGGGCTGCCAGCAGGATGTCGTCTAAATAAAGTAAAATCTGACTGGCTCTCGGTGGGGTAAATCCCGCCAAGTTGCTTGCCATCTCTTGTGAGAATATTGTTGGACTTTCACAATATTCCTGTGGTAGTCATGTGTATGTATACCGTTTCCCATGAAATGTGAATGTAAACCAATGTTGGCTGTCAAGGTGTATCGGTATCGAAAAGAATGCATTGCTAATATCTACCACAGAAAAATACTTCTGTTGAGGCTTCAAATTATTCAATAAGGTGTGTGGATCTGGCACCATAGGTGCTCTAGGTATTACTGCATCATTTACAGCTTGCAAATCTTGGACCATACGCCATTCTCTGTTTGCTTTCCTGACAGGAAATAAGGGTGTGTTACATGGTGAATCAGGAGATTCTACCAGTACTCCTTCCTTAAGTAAAGCTGCTATTATACATTTGATTCCTACTTCTGCATCTTTCCTTAAGGGATACTGTCTCTTTTGTGGTCTAAATGCTGATTTTGGCGTGATAGTAACTGGTCCTGCTGTACGAATTAGTCCTACATCTGATTTCCCTGTTGACCAGAGAGTTTCTGGTATGCTCCGTAAGGCATTCTCTTCCTCTTCTAGTAAGAGTGCTAATCAGCTGTCCTTGCTAGACTGCAAGTGTACAGCTGGGTGTGTCTGTGTTATTCAATTTAACTTCTGCTTCTGTACTCCCTGTTCTGACAGTTCTAACTCCGTCTGTTTTTCCCACCTCGTGACTTTTTCTCCTAGGTCTGCCCATTTCACATTCTTGTCCTTAGTCAAACTAACATGTGGTAATCAATTAGATTTATAAAGTGCAAAGAATTCCTGGGGCAATGAACAGCTAACTACACTGTTCCCTTCTGTGTCCCAGTACAGATTACGTAATACTAATCTGTTTGCATGGTTTCTAAACAGTTCTTGCTCATATTCTTTATCGGGTCCTGATGTGCTACAATAATACAGAGTACAGTGCAACAAATGCTGTTTATCAGTGTCAAGGGAGGGGGACTTACTGATGGCTACGTTCATCAGCTCTTCAGTTACTGCCCTTGGACCAGTCGTGACAAAGTCCTGGCTGTACCAATAAAATGTTTCGCCCTCTGGTCACACTACAAAAGTATCCATTTGTCGCTGTGCTATCATACCCTGCATAGTTGGAACTACTGCTATGCCAAATATCTGCATAAGATTTCTGCCCCAAAGGTTTACTGGGCATTTTGCAGAAACAACAATTTTGCTTTTCTGGGTGATCCCTGAAACAGGGTCAGTTATTGCTATGTTATGGGAGAGTGGCTCCCGATACAGCTGTCCATTAGCTGCTTTTACTAATATGTAATCGAGTGATTTTGAATTTTCTGGTAGTTTGGAAGGATGTATCAGGGTCCGCGAGGCCCCTGAGTCACACAGAAATTTAACTTCCCTCCCCTCAACCAGAAGTGTAACTTCCAGTTTCGTATCTACTAGGTAGAGCTCTAGGCTCAATAATTCTAAGTCTAGAATTTCACTTTCTTCACTATCTGCGATTTCTTGCACTTCCTCTATTTCTTGTGTCACATTCTCTACTCCCTCTATCGCACTTGCATTTGTCTTTTCTTGGTTATTCCCTTCTAGTGATTCTTGACTATCATATAGTCAGTCCTCACCCTCCTTATCTTCCATGGCTACCTTCTTGTTTTGCTTGCACTCCCTTGCTAAATGTCCCTTTTTTCTGCACTTAAAACATTCACCCCTTTTCTTTCTCTCTTCAAACTCCTCTGATCGCTTATCAGATTGTTAGTTTCCCTGGGCATTTTTCTTGGTCTTTTTCCAGGACTATACTACATAAACTTTTGCTCCATCTTCTACAGAAAATACTTGGGTTTTCTTTTTCTTTTTACTGTTAAAATGCCTTTCAGCATGTCTAACATATTCAAGTAGTGACTGTAATCTACTTGTACGATGGTCTATCATGTGCTTTTTAATAAAGCTGCTTATAGGCAAAATACTGCCTTTTAAAAATGCATTCTTTAACTGCTGCTTATACGGGGAATCATGTGTTTGGTCTTCAGGTACCTGCATTTCACAATGGTTATTAAAACACTCTAATAATTTTATTTTATTTTTATTTATTTATTTATTTTACATTTGTTGACCGGGCTAGTCCAACTGGATACATGTCCATTTTCAGTGGAGGCCCGGGGAGAAAAGCTCCAAGGTCATAGTTAGATTAACAAAAACATTGATGTTGTTACACAAGATAATATACTGATTAATACATATACAATGATAAACCTATAACAAGTGAGTACAATTAAATACACTGATGCTTACAGACCAAATAAGAGAAAACAAGAATTATTAAATGATTTAACAAGGTATAGATTAGAATAGCCAGACAAGGAGGGCTAGAATAGGGTGTTCTTTGGTTTTTGGGTTAGGCGGAGGCTGAGAGAAGCCTAGGTATGACTGGGACAATAGCTTGTTAGTCTGGACAGGAGCAAGGGCATAACCATTTGGATTTCAAGTATGCTCTAAGATGTAATTTAAATTGGTGCTGAGAGGGCATAAGTCTTAGGTTGTTTGGTAGTGCGTTCCAGGATTTGCCAATGGAATTGGCATATAGTGCATCACCACCAGCATTGTTAGATTTAATGGTCCTTACTTGAAGACTTTTGGAAGACCTGAGGGAGTTAAGGTTGGAGTACTGGGTAAGTATTTTGTTCAGTGAGGGAGTATTACCTGGATGGTTAATAATTTTAAAAGCCTCAGTAAGCTGGTTGAATTTGAGTAAATTGGACAGTTCCAGCCATTCAAGAGACCTTAAATTTAGGCAGTGATGAGTGCGATAGGGCGTTCCTGTTATGAATCTGGCTATGTGATTATAGGTAGTTGTTAGTTTATTAAGTTCTTTCTTGTTTAGGAAGGAGAATATCGGGGAGGCATAGAGGAGAGGTGTGAGTAGGTGGGTTCGGGCAATAGTCAGTTTGGTGTGCGGAGTTAAGAAGGCCTTTATTCTATACATCGACCCAAGCTTTCTGTTAACCGATTTAATAGTTAAGTTTACATGTATATCGAATTTAAGTTTATGGTCTATGGTCACCCCTAGTAGTTTGGTATTGGATACAGGGTAGATAATGGTCCCATTGTTGGAGGACACATGGAAGGTAGGATTGTTGGTGTTGAGGGGTTCTATAGTTTGCGCAGTCACTGAGGTGGGGAAAAAGAGAAGTAATTTGGTTTTGGCAGGGTTAAGTAAGAGTTTAAGTTCCAAGAACCATTTTCGACAGCAGAGAAGCAGTTTTGGGTTGTAGCTTGGAGTTTGGCAAGAGATTCATCAGTGCAGATCAGTGTGGAGTCATCTGCATATTGAATACAGGTGGCTTTGGGAATAGTTGAGTGTAGGCCGTTTATGAAAATGGAGAAAAGAAGGGACCAAGGATAGATCCTTGGGGACACCAATATTAGTTGGGAGTAGGTCTGATAGGCTGTTCTGCCACTGGACTGCCTGTTTTCTACTAGAGAGATAGGCATTAAACCAGCTTATGGTTAGTTTACTAAGATGTAATGTTTCCAGTGCCTGAAGCAGTAGTTGGTGGTTGACCATATCGAAGGCTTTCGACAGATCTAGAAAGAGCAGAGGATATTAGTTTATTGTTGCGATTGTGGTTGACTGAGTCTACAAAGGAGAGAAGAGCTGTGGTTGTGCTATGATGGGGCGGAAGCCATGTTGGGTATTTGATAGGAGGTTGTTATGTATGAGGTAGGTAATGAGTTGTTTATGGACACAGCGTTCCATAATTTTGGCTAAGGAGACAGTATGGCTATGGGCCTATAGTTGGAGCTTCCAGCGGAGCCCCCTCCTTTGTGGAGGGGATGATATAAGAGATTTTCCAGATAGAGGGAATAGATGCTTCAGAAATGGTCCGGTTGATCAAGATTGATACAGGGTAGGCTATGGCATCAGATGCTATTTGTAGGTATTTGGCAGGAGCTGATCAGCCGAGGGTGGTTGGTTTCAATTTTTCAAGTGTGCGAATGAAGGAGGTGGAGATGGGTTGTAGGTTAAAGGTCATTTGGGTAGTATTTGTAATTGGGGTTGCCACTGAGGGAGGCGAGGGAAGCTTGCTGGCAAGGGACTGGATGGTCTCAGTGAAAAAAGAATTAAAGGAATTGGCTATTTCTGTTGGGTCATTGTCCATGAGTTTGTCGGGGGTGGGGGTAGTAGACTTACCAGGATGAAGTAAGCGGTTAAAACCAGCCCAGAATTTTTTAGGATTATACTGATGTTTGTCCTGGAGGTGACAGAAATATTGTTTTTTATCAGATTTAACAGCTATTTTGGTTGAATTTCTTAGCTGGAGGAACTTGATGCGGTCTAAAGGGTTTTTGTGGTTCTCCACTTTTTCCAGGCCTGGTCTCTAGTTCTAATTTTGGATTTAGTTTCTTGTGTTAGCCAGGGTGCTATACATACCTTAGTTCTCGTAAGTCGATTAGGAGCATGGGAATTGAGTATCTTGAGGAAAGTGTTATTAAAGTATGAGACACTTTCATCTAAGGATAGGGTTTTTAGGATGTGCCAGTTACAAGCCTTGAGATCAGCTAGGAATTGGTCAGGGACAAAATTTTTGCTATTCCTTACTAATCTAGTTATGGGGGGAGTCTTATTTGAACATTTGTGTTTTATAATGAAGGTAGCAAGGTGGTCACTAAGGTCATTGGGAAGGGTCCCTGTGGTATAGCTATTTGAATTCCTATTAGTAAGAATCCAGTCAATAATACTCTCCTTTTGTTGTGCATGTCCAATTCTCGTGGGAGAAAGAATATTTTGGGAAAAACCATGTAAGTTAATGGGGTGCGGATTTGATTGGGCGAGTAGAGAGACCAGTCTATATTAACATCTCCTAATATTATTGTTTCTTGTGGATAATTATTAGCAAGCCAACTAAGGGTTTGTTCAAGATTTTCTACATTTTTGCCTGGTGGTAGGTAGGTTACTATGAGATTAATACTTTTTTGTCTGTTTAGGGATATCTTAAGAGCAATCAGTTCCAGGTTTGGAACTTTTGGGGGTTGCAGTGAATTCATTGTGATGCTCAAGGAGTTCTTGAACATCACAGCTATTCCACCACGCTTTTGGTTATCTGATCCGCCCTGATGATGTTATATCCAGGAGGGATAATTTCCTCATCCTTGGTGCTTGGTTTGAGCCAAGTTTCTGATAAACACATTATGTCCGGGAGTGGATATCAAGCATGGCATGCAAGCTATGTACTTTATTGTTAATGCTTCTAATATTGAGATGGAGCAAAAGAGAGTCCATAGGTCTGCTAGTTGCATGGCGGAGGTTAGGGTCTGGGTCACTATGAGGGCCTGGGTTAGGGTGGATGTCCCGTCATTAGTGATGGATTTTTCAAATAATCTAGTATTTTTGTAGTCTAGTTAGTAGTTTAAGCTGTTCTCTAAATGAGGATACTTTAGGGTACCTAAGCATATAGGGTGTACTTTTAGGGATGGGGTGAGTAGCGGGGTAGAGAGAGGGGGGGTAAGAGTAGTGGTATATTGGGAATACAGGGAGGTCTGACCCTTAGGAAGGTAGATACTAGTTAGGGCTTGTGTTTCATAGGCTGTTAAGAGATACGGTAAAATGAGGAGTAAAAGTACAAGGGGGAGGGTGGTAAATGAGGTTCTGTCCATGGTGAGGCTGAGATCTCAGCGTCAATAGGGCTAGGGGCGATACCTAAGTCAGCAGGAGGCTGGAGGTAGTAGTAGGGTGAGATAAATGGAGAGAGTTAGGTAGGTGGGCGGGTTAGGTTTGGTGGTGGGGAGTGGCAGAGAGATGGGGGGGAGTGGACAGTTCTGATTGGGTAGTGGAAATGGGGATGGGCTTGATGACCAAATAAATGTAGAGGTAGTGGCGGGTGGGAATAGGGGGCAGGGAGGGAGTGGAGCAAGCCCGAGCGTGGCAAGCGAGGACCACACCACAGGATTTCTCTGGGTCTTAGAGGAAGCCAGGTTTAATTGTAGCTTCCTAAGTTCTATTATTGTTCCTTTACTTTTGTTTCTTTTTTTTTTTTGTTGATATTTATGTAGAAGGAACCTGTGCTCAATAGATTTAATTCTACCTGGTACCTTTATTTCAGTACAAGGTGTTTGGCAAAGTACAATGAAAGGGGTAGTTATTTATTTACCCTGAGTCTCTTTATGGGCATAAAAGTTGCTTATGCATTCACTGGTGGGGTCCTGAGGGTCCTGAGTGCCACTCGGTAGGCGACTGGATTTGGGGCTACCTAAGATGGAGGCAACAGAAAGAGAATAACTTTTTTCAGTGTTTGGTGTAGTAACAGACAGTATTACACAATGCAGTAACAGACAGTTTTACACAGTGCAGTACGAGGATGAATTCAACAGCCTTAGTGATCTTAAGCATTGGATAACATCTAGTTGTATCAAGCAGTAATTTCCTTCCTATAGGCGACTCATGAATACACCACTAAGCACTCTGTTTATCTGATAAGACACTAGCTAAATAGCTGACATTAGGTGTTTGCTGCATGAAATACTTTGTATCTAGCTAGAAATTGAGGTTACATCCACCGACCAGAAAAGTAGGACTGGCAAGCAACTACTTTCAATTACAGCGTTGGCAGTAAAAGTCAAGCAAAATGCGGTTATCAGCTTTTAAACAGTCGCTAATGCACAGTCGCATCTAGATCTAACATTTAAACCAATTTCTAGAGAAGCATCTAAGAGAACGCTAATGCACATTTACTTTTACCACATACTTTGTTACAAAACGCCAGTTGCATCTACACAGTGCATACAAACATGACTACAAGCAGGATTTCTTGATTAAATTACCATCAGTATTCAAAACAACAGATAGAGTTGCAGTTATATTTATCTAGGATATGTAGAATCAGAGCAATATGTAGTAGTTACATACCACGAGGGCCGGTGCTGCCCGATCGTAAAGCACAGTTAGTTTTAAAATATGGCGGTTTCTGAGGTCCCTTTCTAACCTCGGCTGCTACACCACAGGATTTCTTTGGGTCTTAGAGGAAGCCTGGTTTAATTGTAGCTTCCTAAGTTCTATTATTGTTCCTTTACTTTTGTTTCTTTTTTTTTTGTTGATATTTATGTAGAAGGAACCTGTGCTCAATAGATTTAATTCTACCTGGTACCTTTATTTCAGTACAAGGTGTTTGGCAAAGTACAATGAAAGGGGTAGTTATTTATTTACCCTGAGTCTCTTTATGGGCATAAAAGTTGCTTATGCATTCGCACTGGTGGGGTCCTGAGGGTCCTGAGTGCCACTCGGTAGGCGACTGGATTTGGGGCTACCCTGAGTCTCTTTATGGGCATAAAAGTTGCTTATGCATTCGCACTGGTGGGGTCCTGAGGGTCCTGAGTGCCACTCGGTAGGCGACTGGATTTGAGGCTACCCAAACAAATTAAACAATCCAAAGACCGGACAACTTCTCAGTCAAAACAATCAATATACCCTCTACACTAATGCTAATAATCACTACTCTATGCTAATAATCTAGCATAATATCTGTCAACAGTTTCACCTTCTTGTTGGATGCATTGATTAATGCAAGTCCAGTTTGCCCTACGCTTCCATTTCTCAGAGATTCGGTCTGTAAGACCTTTTACTCTGTTATCCAGCTCTGCGTTGCTATGTGGGAGTGGCTTGTGTTCTGCGTCACGGGGATTCCAGTTGCCACTGATCATGTGCCAATCTGGACCTACGATTTGTCTAACTACTTTTTCTACTTCGTCTCCATTTAAATGATAACTTAACCTCATGCCCTGTAAGTCTTCTAAGAATTTTCTAAAATTAACTTTTGGTTGGGGAATTCCCTCTGTGGCCTTCTGGATGTCTTCTGGTGTCCATGGTCTAGATACCAGGAGAGTTGGGTCCTGTCCTTCCTGTCCTGCCTGAGGATTTGGTACTTCTATGAGTGGACATATCTCTTCTTCACTCATAGCTCGTGAATTTTTGTTCATTTGATATATCTCAATATCCCCTCTTAAGTTATGTGTTCGAGACCTAGTCTCGACGGGATTTCTGACTAACAGTCTTGGCTTCGCGGGGACAGCTGGGTATAGCGGAGGTGGGCCAGCTTGTCCACTCGCTTCATATTCTGGTAAGGGAAGCGGAGGGGGCGGAGGGGCTGATACTATTACCAAATTATTGTCCTCTTTATCTGGAAACATTGCTTTTGAATTATTACTCTTTTGTTCCCTACGGTTTGCTTCCTCAATCCACCTGTGTGTCTCAGGAATGCTTAATTGACGTTGCTTTTTTACCTGACCTTTTGCATTGGTTTTAAGCTGTTTGACAAGTTTAACAAGTGAGGATTTTTCTAATTTGCCATCAAATTCATATTTATTAACCCATTTTGTATAGTACCTAACATTGTCGGCATGCTGTAATTGCATATATTTTGCATCTTCAGTTAAAGGCAGATCTTGGGATCTTTTTGTGCACTTATTTCCCATATTGTTCTAAATGTTAAAATGTTACGTAACCCTTCTTATTTTTACGTGGTACTATGATTTCTCTTTTTCACAATTTATCTAGAATAACTGCCTACCTATTCTGTTTCCCTGACCAATGACAAGACTGCAATCTTCCTGTCCCTGACTTGTACAAGACAAATCTCCTGACAAACAATGCAAATCAAGTCCCTGATCTAAAACAGAAAAAGGTAAATCTCACCTTACCTGAGCCTCCGTGATTGATCGTCTGGTTCGAGGAAAAAAACATTAACTCGTCCTCCAGTCGCAGATCAGAACAGTGGCTGGCCTCTTTTGAACGACAATTCAGTCGGAGGTCTTTCAGAGCAGAAGAACCGATGTAGTTTCTTCTCCATATGGTTTCATACCACCTGGGCCCATCGGACCTGAAGCAAAGTGAGAGTTTCCGGTCCGAATCTGTCAAAGGAAAAAACAACTTCAAAAAGATCAACACACGGCAGGTTCAGGTTAAGGCACTTTAATCTTGCAGCAAGGAGAAAAAAACGTGCTAATACAGAGTTTGTCTAACTAGAATCAGGAAGTGAAGCCATTCTTATACATTTCTTACAAGACATTGCCTACTAAGCTGACGTAACAAATCACAAGTTCTTACAATATTATTTCATAGCAGCTGTTTGTCCATGATTTTCTGCTGACACTATCAAGTTTATGAAAAAACTTCTTAAGAAAAATAACGTGGCCTTGGAGACCACCCGTTAAATACAACTTCTCACCATGTGATGTTACCATTCAAGGTACTATGGCTAATTCGAGCACAAAGCAAGTACAGATTATAGTTAATTTCTTCAAGCAGTCTTTGTTCAAATGTATCTATCTTTTTCCGCAGCTGTGCATGTTCTCATAACACGAACAGAGCTGATTGTTCAAGTTCAATAACATTATAGAAAACAGTATTGTTCTATTCATTATTTTCCTGACCTAGCAGATAATCACCTGCTTCTCAGCAAATTTCCAAAAGGCATAAACATGAATTTTGCTGTGCTAGCAAATACTAGGTCAGAGAGCATCTTGCAGTTTCAGAAAGCATCTCTTAGTTTCATACAAAACTAAGCTGTACATAAAATAAAATGAAATGTGTTAACCCTTTTAGCTTCTAATAAGCACTAAACACATACATTCATACATATTTTTCTAACATAAAGCAAATCATTCAGGACTGCAATCAGTAAATAAAGATAACAGACATTTCAGTTTTGTACTTAACAGCTTTCTAAGAATTCACGCTAATGCAAAGTCTGTGTTTCTAACAAGTTTGTAAGCATATAGAGACAGTAGCTGTGCCTGACTTTGGTCCTTTGTCTGCCATTATTTTCAGCTTTCTCCTAGAATTTTGAAATAAGATTTTCAGATGTTATAAGGGTGTGGAATAGCACCTGTATTCTGAAGCAGTGTGCTGAGAAGACAAATTCCTGTGCATCTAAAAGCAGCAATCTGCCCAATTTTTTTTCACTTTCTATCACATTCATACATCATTTTTATACTTAATAAATGTCCTTCTGTGGTAGTCTGGGCAAGATGTGTGTGATTGTAACGGATCACTGGCCATGTCACACTGAGTAATGTTATCATCTAACAGGAATAAGTTCTTTTGTTGAGTTTTTGGCTGTGAATACTTCTGTGTGGAGTCTATATTTACTCCCTGATTCTATTTGTTTTAACCACATAATTTGGTTTATTTTCCCAGACTCTCATCTGTATAATACATGCCTCTGCCATTTGTACTTTTACTTTTGTCCTAATCTAACAGCAGAGGGGGCATGCAGAAGGGATCTGAATGGAAAGATAAGTCAGCAAGCAAGGGGTAGTATTGCTGAAACTGAATTCATCCTCAAGTCTTATTGAGTACTTTCATGAGGTGGACCCTATTTTCACAAAACCTCGCCAAGATGACACTGATACATAGACTGTATTTATATAGCCTATTTCATGGACAGAAGTAGGTTAAAATTTTAAAAAGATAGCTGGGTGCACAAGACCCAGGATAAAAAATTGTCCAATCCTGGTAGGCATACTGGTGCCAGGATTGGAAAAGATAACAGTGTAGAATTCTCAAAATATGGAAACATTCCTACAATGGGGCCAGGCCAGGCCCAGGGGGAGGATGCACCCCTGTTGTAGAAGGAAGTAGTAGTCCATAAAAATCATAAAAAAAATGCACAGGCCAAAGAAGAGCCATAAAGATGATAAAGTGGACTATTGAGGATAAGAAATAAATTATGTATTGTTACTATTATGATAAATGCCCAGAAATTCCAGATACAAAATATACAAAATGATTAAGAGACAAATTAGAGGAAAGAAAAATACTTCCACAAGAAAAACTGTTAGAAGCTTCAAATAAAAAAAAATGTATTCATTAATACAACAGACTTGTGAAAAACAGTATACAGATCAAGAAATGTTGATCTGTTTGGAAAAAGAAACATCTGAGGAATTGCTAACATATAAACAACAAAACTTAGATATTTTGAAAACTATAAAAAAGAAATCTGGACATGGGAAAGAAAGAGAGATTTGATATGGTGCAATATTTATGCAAAGGAGAAAGCCAAATTAATCAATATAAAGAAGGCAGCCCAAAGATATTCAAAAGAAATATGCATGCAAAATCATCCAGATATGGACAATTTCACAATAAAAAAACAATGTCACAAAGAGGGAATGTAGAAAAGAAGATCATTAAAGTAGAAGTTAAAAAATAGAAGCTGAAGTTATGCAGTGCCTGAAAAGTGAAGGATTTGGTGTAAAAAGTCTAATGCAGGTTATATCACAGCATGATGGAGTGAGTCCACAAAGTAAGGAGAAGTAGGAAGATCTTGAGGCATCTGAAGAAAAATATGGACATGGGAAATAAAAAGAGACTTAATATGGTGTAATGGTTATGCAAAGGAGAAAGCAAAACTAACCAATACAAAAAGAGCAGCACCAAAAATATTTGAAGAGAAATGCCAGCAAAGGAGCCCAGACACAGAAAACTTTACAATACAAAAAATAAGAATACAAAGAAGAAAAGTAGAAAAGGAGATTAGAAATGGAGAAGTTAAAGAAATAGAAACTGAGGTTATGGAGTACCTGTGAAGTGAAGGATTCAGTGTAGGAAAATCTAATTCACAGAACACCACAACAGAATAGAGCAATGGATATCCGAATTAAGGGGAAACCAGTGGAATGGGAAGCAATTGGTCAGGTGCCATATGAAGATGTTTTGGAGCCTTCCACAGGAAACCAGTATAAACATTCACTTGAAGCTGGACAGCACAGGAATGAACAGGAATCTGTGGAAACTCTGATGCAGTCAATGTTGAGGAGTGAAAGGTCAATGAGTTCCCATATGACAGAACAACAGAAGACACAGGATGAAATTAAAGAGAATGTGCCACAAGAAGATGCTATGGAACTTTCTATAAAATGCCTGCAGGAAATGGAAAACAAAAAATGTGCCCTCAGTTAGAAGAAAATGAGCTAAGAGAAAAGTTGCTTGATTTAATAGAGATAGACATATTAAGATCAATGAAAGAAACAGACTGCAGAAGGTCAATAAAACACAAAACATCAGAAGTTTGATAAAACAAATGAACACAGTAATTAGGACTGTCCATAGACATCCTTGCAATATAACAGAAGTAAACAGGATATATTACTGTGCAGCTAAATTAATAACTGATAAAGTTCTACCACAAGAATACAGGGTAGTGAGGGAAAGGAAGGGGAGAAATCAAATACGATCATGGAAGCATCAAACAGAGAAAAGTTATAAAGCAATTAAGACAAGAAGTGTCACTGTTAGAGGAATATAGAAGAGGAAACAGATCAACAAAAATACTAAGAAAGATAGACATGATAAAAGCAATGTGCAGTATTAGAACAGATCAGGACCTATCATGCACTATTGCAAATAACAAATTAAAAATCTCAGCACAGGCAGAAAAACTTAAAAGATCTACAGAAAAATATAAAGGAAAAGTACAAAATAAGTAAGTTACTGATGACCTAAAAATGTTTTATAGAGAACTGGAAAACAAGGTAAAAGGAATTTAAAGACTACCAAAAAAAGAAGAAATAGATTTTGGAGAAGTATCTATGAAGATCCTGTGGAACATAACAAAGATGTTAAATGGACAGAAGAAGTAAAAGAAAGAATAAGAAGTTTAAAGGTACAGGATATGAAATGGGATGAAGTAACAACCAGAGAGATTGAAATAAAGTTAAGAAAAGCCTCTGTTTGGAAAACCCCAGGCCCAGATGCAGTACCTAACTTTAGGCTAAAAGTGTTAACATCTTTGCATGAAGATTTAGCCATGAGAAAGAAATATTTATATCTGCACCCTGAACAGACACCAATCTGGCTAACAACAGAAAAAAAACAATACTCCTACTTAAGAGTGAACCTGCAAACTACCCTAAAAATTATGGACCAATAACTTGCCTTTCGAGAATATATAAACTATACACTGGAACTGATGCCATCAGAGTTTATAGTCATTTAAAAGAAAACTCAATTATGGAAGTAGAACAAAAGAAAGTCATATGCAAAGGACCATTTGTTGTTAAATAAAGTCATAGTGGATTACTGTAAAAAGGGGAATAATCTAAGTATGGCATGGATTAACTACAAAAAAATCATTTGGTAGTGTTAGATTTTATGAATATAAATCTGAAATTAATTATGTTGTAAATATGCTGAAAGAAAAGGCTTGCTTAAATGCAGAAACAGAGTTTAGTAATATGTGATCAGCAGTCATACTAAATGACCATGGCTTGGAAAAGGAATCTGCTGAATGGACATTCTTCCCTTACAGACTCAAACAGGATGTATGCAAGAGCAAAAATACAAAATCTGCTTTTAAAGAATGGACATTTTTCCCTTACAGACTCAAACAGGATGTATGCAAGAACAAAAATGCAAAATCTGCTTTTAAAGAACACTGACATGTTATTCTGCATATAAAAAATGGACACAATATGTTTCCTAAAACAACAGGTTATGTTTATGACACTGTGACAATGTGTTTTCTCAAAAATATGTTTTTCTGCATGAAAAACAGGATATGGCACAAGAACAGATGTTTTTTATACAAAGATCCAAATAAAATACAGGATGTTCACACTGTCAGAAAAGCTGATCTCTGACAATGTGTTTTCTCAAAAATATGCTTTTCTACATGGACATCAGGACACTGTTACAGGATATTCACACTGTCAGAAAAGATGGTCTCTTACAAGACATTGTTAAACAAGGAAGTTTAGTATTGTTTCTACAGGATAAGCAATTCTCCAAAATATGTTTATGCATGACTAAAAACTGTATATAAAGAGCTGTATAAATCCAGTTATGTTAGAGGTATGATAGGGACACAAGTCCTAAGGTAAATGTTATATCTCTCACATCATCTGTACTATATGAGAAGTAAAGTTGGAACAGTACTTTTAAGCTGCAACGTGGTTCAGTTTGATTTATTATAAAAAGTTATTTGTTACTGCTCTCTAAAGTTGATGCTGCAAAGTATATTCTCTCATCAGTGTATATTCTGCAAGTTTCTGTATGCAACAGACTGTGAATGCAAATATAACCAGACTTTGAATTTTAGCAGAATCCAGCCAGCAAGACTGAGTGTCTTAAGAACACTTCAAATCCACCCCACAGCAAGAAGCAGCAAGCAGTAAGCAGAGAGAGCTCAAAATATTTTTTCATTGGTGAGGCAGCTGAGTGACTAGCTCCATATAATTTTTTCAATGGCAAGCTAGCCTGCATTTGAACCTACAATCTGCATTCAAACACAGGAGGAGTGATGGTAAGCCCTGCAGAGGGTCACTTCAGTCAAATTGCAGTAACTAACATTTGTACGTATGTGTAAATCCTAAACAGAAGTATTCCAGTTTATGCAGCTTGCAGTAGTAAAGTTTTTTAGATGCCTACAATCCGGAGTGAGACTAGTTCAAGAAATTCGCAGTGCCATAAATTCTTCAAGAAAAGGCGAATGTCCACTAGCACAGTAGTCCGCTGCCTGTTGTGCTTCACCAGCTTCTCAAGTGACTCTGAAAAATTTCTAGACATCTGCAATAGCAGCCTGATCACCTGTTTTCTTGCTAACTGGTAAGACCTTTTTCTTTGTCACATATTTAGTGTGGATGATGTTAAACAAAGTTTGTATATTTTTACATAGTTTGTATATTCTTAGACAG
The DNA here is from genome assembly GCF_019279795.1 of Protopterus annectens. Lineage (NCBI taxonomy): Eukaryota > Metazoa > Chordata > Ceratodontiformes > Protopteridae > Protopterus > Protopterus annectens. The sequence continues at coordinate 1,614,596,607 of NC_056729.1, read as the reverse complement.
TTTTTTTATTAGATAGTATGGATATTATTTATAATTCATGCAGGAGTAAACCAAACTTTAGTAAATTGCTATGTTGGTATAAACAGCACATTAGTAAATGTAAAACCTTATTAGGGCAGGTTGATAGTAAGGCATTATGCAAATGTATTAGTCATTGTATGTACAAATGCAGAAGAATTCAGTACAAATGATAGTCTTTGTATGTACAAATGCAGAAGAATTCAGTACAAATTAAATGAATGTCTAGTAATAAATATGTGTGAAAAAACATGTTTTAAAAAAATGGGTCCAGTATACCTAGTAAATTGAAATGCATAAATAGCAAACAGTCTGTGTAAATACATACTGTACATGATACATCGTAATAAGTTCAAAACTAATTTGTCAAGTTGTAATATCACTGGTTTTACCCCAGTAAAATAATTGCTTTCAAATATTTATTATCTAAGCCCAGTTCAGTATTTTACCAAGATGTTAATGAGCAGTTCAGAGACATGAACATAATGTGATGGTTAAAATGACATTAAAACTGTATATTTTCAACAGTGTATAAATGCTTGCAGTAGCACATGGTTACTGTCTCTTATAGTTAATTCAACAGTTGCAAAGAGTTAATAAAACAGTTCTAAGTCATAAATTAAATTCTGTGATTGCAAAAGAATAAATTGATCATGTTAAAAAAACTAACATTAAAGCAGACACAGCTCATAACTGATAAAATATTTTCACAGAATGGTCTGCAAAAGAAAAAGTTGTTAAATACATTCAGTTTTGTAGTAATACTTAATATCATTGTATTAACTATGTAAAATTGCATTTTGACTTGTATCAAAGAAGACTAAAGGGTTTGTTTCTTAATGTGTTTTCTATATAAAATGTTTTGAGTATGTTTAAAAACAGAGGGAATTGTTAGATTTTATGAATATAAATCTGAAATTAATTATGTTGTAAATATGCTGAAAGAAAAGGCTTGCTTAAATGCAGAAACAGAGTTTAGTAATATGTGATCAGCAGTCATACTAAATGACCATGGCTTGAAAAGGAATCTGCTGAATGGACATTCTTCCCTTACAGACTCAAACAGGATGTATGCAAGAGCAAAAATACAAAATCTGCTTTTAAAGAATGGATATTTTTCCCTTACAGACTCAAACAGGATGTATGCAAGAACAAAAATGCAAAATCTGCTTTTAAAGAACACTGACATGTTATTCTGCATATAAAAATGGACACAATATGTTTCCTAAAACAACAGGATATGTTTATGACACTGTGACAATGTGTTTTCTCAAAAATATGTTTTTCTGCATGAAAAACAGGATATGGCACAAGAACAGATGTTTTTATACAAAGATCCAAATAAAATACAGGATGTTCACACTGTCAGAAAAGCTGATCTCTGACAATGTGTTTTCTCAAAAATATGCTTTTCTACATGGACATCAGGACACTGTTACAGGATATTCACACTGTCAGAAAAGCTGGTCTCTTACAAGACATTGTTAAACAAGGAAGTTTAGTATTGTTTCTACAGGATAAGCAATTCTCCAAAATATGTTTATGCATGACTAAAAACTGTATATAAAAAGCTGTATAAATCCAGTTATGTTAGAGGTATGATAGGGACAGAAGTCCTAAGGTAAATGTTATATCTCTCACATCATCTGTACTATATGAGAAGTAAAGTTGGAACAGTACTTTTAAGCTGCAACGTGGTTCCGTTTGATTTATTATAAAAAGTTATTTGTTACTGCTCTCTAAAGTTGATGCTGCAAAGTATATTCTCTCATCAGTGTATATTCTGCAAGTTTCTGTATGCAACAGACTGTGAATGCAAATATAACCAGACTTTGAATTTTAGCAGAATCCAGCCAGCAAGACTGAGTGTCTTAAGAACACTTCAAATCCATCCCACAGCAAGAAGCAGCAAGCAGTAAGCAGAGAGAGCTCAAAATATTTTTTCAGGTAGTATCCCACATTTATGGATAAAAGAGTGTTTAAAAATATGTAAGATACACCCTACACTAAAAGACTACATTACAGTGACTATGAAATAGTGGCAGACCACTTTGCAATAAAGCCATGATAAAGGACAAATTATTATCCCATGGATAAAAATCCAAAGGGGATATTCCAGGGTGACTCTCTGTCACTGCTACTATTCTTCCTTGACCTTAACCCATTAAGCTGTCTACTTAACTTAGGTCATGGCTATAATTTGGCTCCTAGAAAACAGCAAAGTGTAAAGACTTCTCATCTTCTCTTTGTTGATGATTTAAAACTGTATAGCTCATCAGATGTGGAACTGAATGTACAACTGCACGTTATCAAAACTTTTTCATATGATATAAGAATGTCATTTGGTCTTGATAAATGTGCAAAAGCAACCTTTAAAGCAGGAAAACTGCAGAACCAAAAAACATCAGTTTGGGACAAGAATATTATATAAAAGAACCTGAGCAAGAGGGAGTGTATAAATATTTGGGAAATGATGAAGGATCAACAATAAAACATGAACAAATGCGAATAAAACTTAGTAAGGAATACTTTAGAAGACTTAAATTCATTCGGAAAATAGAGTTGACATCTAGGAATAAAATCCAAGCTATAAACCAACTTGCTCTTCCTATCCTAACTTACAGTTTTGGAGTGATTGACTGGCCCCAAAATGTGTTGGATAGATTAGATAGGAAAACAAGAAGGATGCTTCATGCTCACCAAATGATTTATAAAAATCAGTGCATACCAAGATTATATATTCCCCGTTCTGAGGGCGGGATGGGCCTCCTTGAAATTGATTACCTGTATAGATCTGCAATCGTGAGACTGCACACATATCTGCTGACCTCACAAGATCCAAATGTAGTGAAAGTTTTGATACATGAGGAGAATAAATCTAAGATGACTTCTCTGCTTAATCTAGCAGAACCATATTGGCGTCAAGCAGGAATGGAAATCATACCAGAAGTAGACAAAAATCAGGCAGCAACTGAATGTGCCAAAATACAAAAGAAAGAATATAAGGTGAAGGACCAGATGAGAAAACAAGAAAGGTGAAAAATGCATAAATATTGCTGGAACAACCTCATGTTGATCAGTAATGAATGCAGGAATGATTAATGAGATGCAAATTCAAACCAAGAGATGAAAGATGAATAATGGTGGCTCAAAATAGTGGGCTGTGTACATGTTGGTTTGCAAAGTCCATTGAACTAGTGGGAGAAATAGATAAATGTAGGTTTTGCAAAACTGAATTGGAAGCAGTCACACATCTTGTTGCTGGTTGTGATGTACTAATAGCAGAAGAACTGTATACTGAAAGGCATAATAATGTAAAGAACTAAAAGTAAAGGGCTCCTTCCACTGAAAGTACTGCCAAAAAAATCCAAATAGTAAATTCAAAAGTAAGACAAGTACTACCATGCTGTGTATGAAGCAACTTCACTTTTTTAACACAATAAAAGCAGTATCATAAACTCTTTCGGGTAAATTCCTTAATCAGGTGATAAAACACTATTAAAAACATGGTATCTAATACAGTACAGCACAACCAATGAAAATCAACTGGAAAATCCTTTTAACAGATGAGAATATAACTAGAGTTGTAAGGACACAACCTAGATTTATTTTTAAAAGAAATAAAAATTTGAAAGCTATTTTGTGTCAAGAACCTATGCATTTTAAAAATTCAGGCATTAAGAAGAAGGGAACTTATCCATGCCTACATTGTAAAGCCAGTAAGCACATTTCATAGTTTCATAGTTTCATAGTATAGTACAAGGCTATCTACCCTGGGGCATTTGTAAGCCTAGCCATAGTGATGTGGCTTTTGCCACCCCATGAAATGGTACAAAAATGTACAGAATAAATCTAGAATACTGTGCCTCTGTCTAGTAGTGACACAATGAAGGTCCCCTTATATAATAGAATTAGTATACTGTGCCCCTGTTTAGCAGTGACACAGATGTGACCCCTGGGGTAAACTTACGATCTCCCATCCACTCATCAAGATTTCTCTTGAAGAGAGTCAGTGAGGGGCTCTGCCTAATACAAACTGGGATCCTGTTCCAAAGCATGGGAAGCCTCTGGGTTATGAATCTATCCCTCCAGCATGTCCTATTCATACTTGTGCCAAGGTTTAAGTCTTTAGCTCTCGTGGTCCTGATGGATTTGGATTTTTTGAGGTGGAGCATGTCCATCAGATCCTGATTGGACATGGCCTTGTACATCAGGCAGAGATCACCTCTGAGCAGGCGGTATGCTACTGAATAGAGCTGAAGTTTCTTTAGTCTGGCAGAATAAGACATATGTTGGAGACCCTTGATCCTTTTGGTGAGGTACTTTTGTGGTCTCTCCAGCTGTTGCAAATGCCGGGTGAGGTACATACCAAATGGGGCATTGTACTCAATCATGGGTCTGATGAGGGAGGAATATAGGGGTACAATGACATCCTTGGATCTGGATGTGAATCCCTTCATGATGAGGTGTACAAGGTAGAATGTTTTTCTATCCACTTTGGCAACGTGGATGTCAAATGAGAGGTCGCTGTCTACTTGGGTCCCTAGGTCTCTGATTACTTTTTCCATACTCAGTGGGTTGCTGTCTATGTGATAATTTGTGGGTACTTTGTTTTTTCCAAAAGGGATGACTATACATTTTTTGGCATTTAGTTTAAGGCCGTGACTATGGCACCAGTTGTCCATTTCAGTGAGGCCTTTTTGTAGGATGTGTGTGTCTGCTGGTGTATCGACTATGGCGTTTAGTTTGCAGTCATCTGCAAACTTTGTCAGCCACAGCCCTTCCATGTTTGCTTTAACATCTGAGAAATAAATGCCGAACAAGAGGGGTCCCAGGACAGATCCCTGTGGGACACCACTTGTGACTGGCTTTGAGTCTGACATTGCTCCAGCGATTTTAACTTTATGGGTTCTGTCCTTTAGCCAGTTTGCAACCCATCTAATGACATAAGGGTTTACTTTTAAGCTGTTTAGCTTATCTATGATGCCTGAGTGGGGTATTGTGTCAAAGGCCTTAGCCAAGTCCAGGTATGCTGTATGGACTGCTTTGCCCTCATCAATGGCTCTAGTGACTGTTTCAAAAAAGTCATCCAGGTTTAAAAGGCAGGATCTGCCCTTTACAAAGCCGAACTGGGTGGGGTCAAGTGTCTGTAGGTCCCCTATGTCTCTGTTTATGAGTTCCATAATGATTCTTTCCATAGCTTTGCAGACCAGGCTAGTTAAGCTTATGGGCGGTAGTTTCAGGGTCTGTAGAGGCACCCCCTTGTGGAGTGGGACCACTGTTGCTGCACGCCAGTGTTCAGGTACATATCCCAGTAAGGCTAAGGTTAAATAGCATTTTTATGTGTGGGTTTAGCTCCTCTTGAGTTCACGTAACACGCACCCGGGATACCGTCAGGTCCCACTGATGCTGTGTTTTTTGCTTTGTTTAGGGCGGTTCTCACTTGGACATCTGAGATGACAGGGAGATTACAGTCAGCTGGGATAAGTATTTCTTCTTTTGGTGGTGAAGGACCAGAGAAATTTGCACTGAACCTGTCAGCCAGAATGTTGGCAATATCTGTGGGTTCAGTGTATTTTTTGTTGTTGTGAACCAACTCTGAGCATATCTGAGGGTTTCCGCCCAGGTTTCTAACATAGCTGAAGAAGGCTTTGTGGTTATCTTTAGTGTCCTTAGCGATTTTTCTCTCAAAGTTTGCCTTGGATGTTTTTATGAGAGAACGTAGTTTTCTGCTAATGTTGATCAGAGATGTCTTCCCTTCATGGGATTTCGCTCTGACGTGCAGTAACTTCCTTCTTTTGTTATACAAGTACTAGGAAACTGTTTTATACACCCCAGGACCAACAAGAATTACTTTTTGAATATGTATGCTGACTGCAACACACACAATGTTGTCTATATTGCAAACTATCAACCGTGTAAAGCATATTATGTAGGAAACACAAATTGCAGACTTAAAGATAGAATATTTAAGCACCTATCAGATATAAGGTTAAGAAAAGAACACAATGCACTCTACAAGCATATATAATTGCATAGTGATCATGTATTTGCCTTTTTGGTTATATGTTTGTAAATAGAAGTCAAAGAATGGGTGACTTGTACAATGAAACTGAATACAAAGAGATGCAATGGATTCTTAGACTGAGAGCTGACAAAGCCCCAGGATTAAATTATGCTGTCCCTTTAAAACCAGCTCTAGCAAAAAGGAGGGTAAACGATTGATTTTCATTGGTTGTGTTGTACTATATTAGATACTATGTTTTTACTAGTGTTTTATCATCTGATGAAGGGATTTACCCGAAAGCGCTTATGATACTGCTTTTATTGTTTTAATAAAGTGACGTTGCTTCATACACAGCGTGGTAGTACTTGTTTTACTTTTTAATTTACTATTTGGACTTTTTGGCAGTACTTTTAGTGGAAGGAGTCCTTTACTTTTTGTTCTTTACTTTGCTGTTGTTTTATTGGACTCCAGACACCCATGGCTGACCAGCAGATTGAGGATGTTGAACATGGCTATGTACCACACAGGTATCTCTAATCCATGACTAGTAAAGCTTTTTTGCTACAAAATCAATTGTTGGGCATGGACATTAGGACTTCTACTCTTCTCTCTGATGTTATGCAAGAGAGGCAAAGAGGTGAGACTGAATTTACCATGTCACTGACATCTTTGCAAGATACATTAATGAAATTAAAATGCCTACAATGGCACAGATTTTATTTTGAAGCCTGTCTTAAGAACAATATTGTGCCAAGAGGCTTACGTGTGTTATGCATGCCAACACAAGGGGAACGCTATCCCAAGTTGCTGGCACGCTGGCAGCATATTAACATACAAACTAGTAAATCATACATGAATTTACTTATTCCCTTTTTTCAACCTGAAGAGGATGCACCGTTAAACAAAGCTGAAGACCTACGTATTCAGCTGGAAAGAGACTATAAAACTGAATATCATAAAAACAGACTCATGGACATATTATGTGTGGCTGCTAACTATGATTTAAAGCTTTAACAAGTTAAGTTAAAGAAATTACAATGCAAGTATCACGATTTTTCATCAGGTATGGAATGCTTCAAATGATGTAGCAGCCACACCTGCACCTAATCAACAGCATGAAAAAGAACATTCAGACTTTGTAAACCTAAAGCAGCCCTACACTTTTCATTCACAGGGACCTGTCTTGTTTAGTACAGAAAATAATTAAGCAGCATCTACTGATGTCTTTGAGACAGTGACTGAAGGAGAAACATTTGTGGACATTAATTTGGGCACTACAGCTGGCCAAATGGATGAGTCTCAAAGCGATAGGCTGGACTTTTCCACAATGGGAGTCAAACCAAAACAAAGTGCCAAGATGCCTGCATCTGTTGTTACACCTGCTTCATTTTCTTCCTCTTCTACTTCTTCTTCTTCTTTATTTTCACATTGCCAGCACCGGTGACGAAGAAGAATTCTCTGAAAAAGAGTTTTACACATCAGATGGGCAAGGACTACAAGAGATGACGGACCGCCAATTGACTGTTGATAATGCATGCAACATTTGCAATGTTCATAATATTTCAGGTATTTCTCTTTCTGAATTACAACTATCAGTGTTAAGTAAGGGTTTAAATTTTGTACTGAGTACAGGGACAGATTTTTGTACTCTTATACCTGAGCTGCTATACTTTGCATGGAATGTAATGCTGAAGCAAATGTTTAATGATACAAACAGTGTTCAAACACCTCATATATTGAAGCAACCTAGCACTTTTTCACATATTTTAAATCCTACACTGTTTGTTAAATCACTGCATGAAGCATCGGAGACCATCCATATGCAACTAACAGTGGGCAAAACTGCCTTTCAGTTTGTAGCCTGCTACAGACCACCCTCCCAAACACAGGAACCTCACTCGGCTTTCCTGAGAACACTGGAGAATATGAAGGTCTCTCCAAACACCATTATATTGGGTGACTTCAACTACCCAAACATTGATTGGGAAAACCACTCAAACCCAAACACCCTCGCCCAATGGTTCCTAGAATTTATAAACTCAAATGCTATGGAACAACTGGTCACCACTCCCACAAGAGGGGAAAACATATTGGATCTGGCCATCACCAACATGGGGTCTCTATGTTCCACACCAGAGGTATACCCCTCATTGGTAAGATCAGACCATAAACAAATCTCACTGGACATCCACATTCTATACCCACCCATAGCCAAGGAAACCACGGTGAAGAACTTCTCAAAAGCAAACTTCACACTTCTCAAAACCGAGGTGGAATCCTTCAAAGCCCCCGGGCCAGTGGAAAATACGGCCCAAAATGCAGAATCCTTTACAAAAGCATTCTATGGACACCTACAGGAATGCATGGAGCATGCTATCCCAAATAAAACCAAGACACACTCCTCCAAAGGCAGGAGACCTGTCTGGTAGACCCCGGCCATAAATAAGCTATACAACAGAAGGAGAAAGCTACTACATGATAGAGCAAAATCCCAAAAAGGGAAGGCGTCTCTGATCAGTACTAGCAAGAAACTACGATCCCTCATAAAATCATCTAAGGCCAGCTTCGAAAGAAAAATTGCACAAGACACTAAAGATAATCACAAGGCCTTCTTTAGTTATGTCAGAAACCTGGGAGGCAACTCCCAGATATGCTCTGAGTTAGTGCAAAATGACAAAAAATACACTGAACCCACAGACATTGCCAACATCCTGGCAGAATAGTTCAGTGCAAACTTCTCCCCCCTTTCCCCCCCAAAAGAGCAAATGTCTATCCCAACAGAGTGTAGCCTTCCTGAGATCACAGATGCACAGGTGAGAACTGCCCTCTCCAAAGCAAAAAACACAGCATCAATGGGACCAGACGGTGTCCCGGGCTATGTCTTACATGAGCTCCAAGAAGAACTAAACCCTCATATAAAGTCACTGTTCGATCTCAGCCTTACTACAGGATATGTACCCAAGGAATGGTGTACAGCAACAGTGGTCCCCCTCCACAAAGGTGGTGCCACAACAGACCCTAGAAACTATCACCCTATAAGCCTGACTAGCCTGGTCTGCAAAGCTGTGGAGTGTATTATCATGGAAATCATAAACAAAGACATTGGGAACCTCCAGACACTGGATCCTACCCAATTCGGCTTTGTTAAGGGCAGATCTTGCCTCTTGAACCTGGTTAACTTCTTTGAAACAGTTACCAAAGCCATAGATAAAGGGAAGGTAGTCCACACAGCCTACCTGGACCTTGCAAAAGCCTTCGACATAATACCCCACTCGGGCATCATAAATAAGCTCACCAGCTTAAATATCAACCCCTATGTCACACGATGGGTTGCAAACTGGCTCAGGGATAGAACCCACATGGTCAGAATAGCAGGTGCCATGTCAGACTCTAAACCAGTTACAAGTGATGTCCCACAAGGCTCAGTCCTGGGACCTCTCTTGTTTGGTATATATTTCTCCGACGTACAGGCTAACACGGGTGGACTATGGCTGACCAAGTTTGCAGATGACTGCAAACTGGGTGCCGTAATCGACTCTCCGGCTGACACAAGCATCTTCCAAAAGGGTCTCACAGAGATGGATAACTGGTGCCAGAGCCATGGCCTAAAGCTAAATGCCAAAAAGTGCATAGTCATCCCCTTTGGGAAAAACAAAGTGCCCGCAAATTACCACATAGGTGGTAATCCATTAAGTACGGAAGAAGTAATTAGGGACTTGGGGACCCAAGTAGATAGCAATCATGTTGCCAAAGTGGTTAGAAAGACCTTCTATATAGCCCACCTTATCACAAAAGGGTTCACACTGGATCAAGAGAGGTCATTGTGCCCCTCTACTCATCACTTATCAGGCCCATAATTGAATACAATGCCCCATTTGGGATGTACCTTACCCGACACCTGCAGCAACTGGAAAGACCCCAAAAGTATCTCACCAAGAGGATCAAGGGGCTCAAACAGATGCCCTATGCAGTTCAGCTAAAGAAACTCCAGCTCTACTCAGCCGCGTACCGCCTACTCAGAGGCGATCTGTGTCTGACGTATAAGGCCATGTCCAACCCAGAATTAATGGGCATGCTTCACCTCAGGAAATCCAAATCCCTTAGAGCTACACACTCCGGGGACTTGATCCTTAGCACAGAAATAAATAGGACATGCTGGAGGGACAGATTCATATCCCAGAGGCTCCCCTCACTCTGGAACAAAATTCCAGTCCATGTTAGGCAGAGCCCCTCACTGACCCTCTTCAAGAGAAATCTTGACAAATGGATGGGAGATCGTAAGTTTACCCCTGGGATCTCTTCTGTGTCCCTGCTTGACAGAGGTGCAATAAACTAACCTTAAAAGGGCTTCCTTCTGTGACCTACTATACAGAGGCACAGTCAACTAATCTAAAAGGGTGGCGAAAGCCAAACACACTCTGGCTAGGCTTATAAATGCCCTAGGACAGATAGCCTAGTATCAACCTATGAACCTATGTGACCGTGGTATTGGACAGTATCTACAAAATACGCATAGATCTATGTATTTCAGCTTAGACCAACCACATAGAAATGCACTGCAAGAGCTAAATAATAATACCAACATAGTTATAAAATCTGCTGATAAGGGTGGTGCTGTTGTTGTACTTAGTAAAGAGTTTTATAACACAAAATAGATCTGTTGTTAGCTGACAGAGTGACTTTTTTTCAGCTGTCACCACTAATGGTGAATTGTTATGTACAAAAAGTGCACAAATCTTTATTTAACATCGAAAAAAACGGGTTTGATAGACCATGAGCTGCTGACATTTTTATATATACAACATCCTCATTTTTATATATACAACATCCTACTATCCCAATTTTTAAAGCCTTACCAAAAATTCATAACGATCCTAAAACACCACCCATGAGACCTATAGTATCGAGTAGGGGTTGGGTAACAGGAAATATTTCTATCTGGTTAAAATGTACTCTTAGACCAATGTGACAAACCTTCCCTAGAATTTTGAGAGATACTGCTACATTTCTGGAATCATTGGGTGTTTATTTACAAGAGAACAGTGACATTTCCTATATGTTTGTTACTTTAGATGTAAAGAATATGTTCACTGTCATAGAAAATCAATATGGTGTTACTGCCATAGAAGAAATACTGAACCAAAAGGTGAACATACATACTGATGAAAATATACGGTTATGTTCATTATTAAGACTAGTATTAGAGAACAATGTTTTTCTTTGTCAAAGTATTATTGCCAGAGACAAGGTATAGCTATGGGTATGCCTTGTGTGAACACATATGCTAACCTAGTCCTGGTATACTGGGAAGATATGGTGATATTTGAGACAGAACATGATTGGAAAGGCAAACCTTTCGTTTACCATAGATTTGTGGATGATGTTTTCTTTTTGTGGGGGGGGGGGGGCACCACACTAGAAGTAACATCCTTTGTTAAGTATCTAGAGTCTACTAACAGCTTCTTCAGATTTTCATTGAATTATTCCAGTTCAGTTATTGAATACCTGGTTGTCAGTATTATTAAGAAAGAAAATGGGGAGGTGGAGACCTCACTATACAGGAAGCCTTGCTGGACCAACAGCATGCTTAGATTGGAGACCTCACTATATAGGAAGCCTTGTTGTACCAACAGCATGCTTAGATTGGAGACCTCACTATATAGGAAGCCTTGTTGTACCAACAGCATGCTTAGATTGGAGACCTCACTATATAGGAAGCCTTGTTGGACGAACAGCATGCTTAGATTGGAGACCTCACTATATAGGAAGGCTTGCTGGACCAACAGCATGCTTAGATTGAAGACCTCACTATATAGGAAGCCTTGTTGTACCAACAGCATGCTTAGATTGGAGACCTCATTATATAGGAAGCCTTGTTGTACCAACAGCATGCTTAGATTGGAGACCTCACTATATAGGAAGCCTTGTTGTACCAACAGCATGCTTAGACTGGAGACCTCACTACATAGGAAGCCTTGTTGTGCCAACAGCATGCTTAGATTGGAGACCTCACTATATAGGAAGCCTTGTTGTACCAACAGCATGCTTAGATTGGAGACCACACTATATAGGAAGCCTTGCTGAACCATCAGCATGCTTAGATTGGAGACCTCACTATATAGGAAGCCTTGTTGTACCAACAGCATGCTTAGATTGGAGACCTCACTATATAGGAAGCCTTGCTGGACCAACAGCATGCTTAGATTGGAGACCTCACTATATAGGAAGCCTTGTTGTACCAACAGCATGCTTAGATTGGAGACCTCACTATATAGGAAGCCTTGTTGTACCAACAGCATGCTTAGATTGGAGACCTCACTATATAGGAAGCCTTGTTGTACCAACAGCATGCTTAGATTGGAGACCTCACTATATAGGAAGCCTTGCTGGACCAACAGCATGCTTAGATTGGAGACCTCACTATATAGGAAGCCTTGTTGTACCAACAGCATGCTTAGATTGGAGACCTCACTATATAGGAAGCCTTGCTGGACCAACAGCATGCTTAGATTGGAGACCTCACTATATAGGAAGCCTTGTTGTACCAACAGCATGCTTAGATTGGAGACCTCACTATATAGGAAGCCTTGTTGTACCAACAGCATGCTTAGATTGGAGACCTCACTATATAGGAAGCCTTGTTGTACCAACAGCATGCTTAGATTGGAGACCTCACTATATAGAAAGCCTTGCTGGACCAACAGCATGCTTAGATTTTATAGCATGTACCCTAGAATGTATTCCAACACATAGTCACGGGACAAGTCTGTAGAATATCCAGACTTTGTATGAATGAAAATTCCTTTATACAGGAATTGGATTCTCTAAAGAATAATTTTCAAGCACGAGATTATAGCAAAAATCTACTGAAAAAGGAAATGGACAACAGCAGTCTCTATAGAAAACAAAGTGCAAAACCATGGCTACATGGAGGTAAAAAATGGCCCAATAAGGTAGATGTACAGGTTCAAAAAGCTAATGAAGGTTTGAAAATAAGTTTAACATGCAGCAATGATATACGTGGTATATGTAATATAATTAGAGACAACTGGGGAATTATTTTAACAGATGAGAATATAACTAGAGTTGTAGGGACACAACCTAGATTTATTTTTAAAATAAATAAAAATTTGAAAGCTATTTTGTGTCAAGAACCTATGCATTTTAAAAATTCAGACATTAAGAAGAGGGGAACTTATCCATGCCTACATTGTAAAGCCTGTAAGCACATTTTACAAGGAAACTGTTTTATACACCCCAGGACCAACAAGAATTACTTTTTTGAATATGTATGCTGACTGTAACACGCAAAATGTTGTCTATATTGCAAACTGTTAACAGTGTACTGCATATTATGTAGGAAACACAAATTGCAGACTTAAAGGTAGATATAAGGTTAAAAATAGAACACAATTCACTGTACAAGCATACAGAATTGCATAGTGATCATGTATTTATGGTTATATGTGTTGTAAACAGAAGTCAAATAATGGGTGACTTGTACAATGAAAGTGAATGCAAAGAGATGCAATGGATTCTTAGACTGGGAGATGATAAAGCCCCAGAATTAAATTATGCTGTCCCTTTAAAAACAGCTCTAGCAAAAGGGAGGGTAAACTATTGAATTTCATTGGTTGTGTTGTACTATATTAGATACTATGTTTTTACTAGTGTTTTATCATCTGATGAAGGGATTTACCCAAAAGCGGTTATGATAACTGCTTTTATTGTTTTAATAAAATGAAGTTGCTTCATATACAGCATGGTAGTACTTACCTTACTTTTGGATTTATTAGGCGTAATAATGTGGCAAGATCATTGCACTGGGATTGTGCAAACAATTATGATACTGAAGTGACTGAAAAACACTGGAAACATGAACCACAAAGCATCATAGAAAATGATGAAGTTTACATCACATGGGATCATCCATTACCAACAGTTCAAAAGATAGATGCTAGAAAACTGGATATAGTGGTCCATGAAAAGAAGACAAAGTAGCATTGATCGCTGAAATCACCACACCCAGCGACTACAGTGTCTTGCATACAGAGAGACACAAAGTCATAAAATATCAGGATCTGCAGGCAGAAACAAGAGCAATGCAGAAGAAAGATACCCAGACAGTTCCAATAGTAGTAGGAGTAATGGGTCTGATAAAAAAGAATCTATAACATATTTAGATAAGTTACCAATACATGTAACCCCATGCAAATTGCAGAGGAAGTCATTACTGGGCACATTGAGGGTGCTGCGAAGAGGACTTTTGGCATGACATCAAAGATTGAAACAATACTAATTTCATGAACTTTAATTGTACTTTGACATAGGAATGGGGTCCAGTCCCGTCATGTTATTAGAAACCCAAAAGACTTGGAGAAATTAAAAAAGGTAACTATGTCTTTGGAGGGGCAGGGAGCAAGGCACTATTCCCATATAAGATTGTATATCCTTATATATGTCTTCTCATTTTTTGTGGAACTGTTGTTTGTTAGCACTGAATATTAAGCTTTAGACATACTTTAATTTTTCTTTGAAAGAATAAAAATAACACTGACTTTCTTGCCTTACTCCTGATTTTTTGTCCAGGCTATCATTCAAACAGTTGTAAGAAAGGGTTATCAGATGCACATTGGAGCAGATAGAAACCTAATATTTATCAGCACCTAGAGCCTGACTTTATGCACTTACATCATTCAGACATATTATAGTAGAATCTTGGACAGTTAGGGTGTGTTAAAAGCATAGTGAGTAGCTAAAAAGTAAAACAAAGTGTAGAAAAGCAAGAAAGATATAATCTATATGTAGATGTAACTGCACTCACCCTCCTTAACCCCTTCAACACCTTGCATAGCTACTACTTCCTTAAGCTGCTCTAAGGACCAATGCTGTGATGTCAACTGTTAATTAATTGTAAACCACTTTGACTCCTATGTTTACTTTTTTGATGATGTTTTTCCAACTGTATATTACTTTTTTCAACTGCTACTTTTAATGTTATTACTGTAATAAAATGACTGCTATCTTCTGATTACTGCTTTAAGTTTTTTATTACTGTGTACATTTTTTTATTTCACTGTATGGAGCTTTCCTCCCTGGGTCTCCACTGAAAATGGATACCAGCTGTCCAGTCGGACTAACCCGGTAAACAAATGTCAAATAAATAAAAAAAATATATATTGCTAGATTGTGGCCAAGGTGAGGGGAAAAGCACCGGAAAGCCCCTGGGGAAATATTGGTAGGGGGGACTAGTGTGAAAAAGGTGGCCTTTATTAACACTAAAGTTCACCGAAGGATGGCCTTGTTGATTGCAGTCTCACATGTCAGGTGTATATAGTCAGCAAAATGGCTTTAATGAGTGGGTACATACTAAAGCAGTCTGTGGATGAAAATGAATGACCACATCTGTTGTCTGATCACAGGTAAAGGTCATTAACCTTTTTTAATAGAGTCCAACCCCATTCCAGTTAGCCCTCACCCATTCAGTTACTTTCTGAACCCCCTACTTGCTTTGAAATCACCAATGGTCACTGCTGACCTGTAGCACCCTTCTGTGTTTCTAACAGCACAATGCCTATCCTTGGTAAAGGCACCACATACATACTACCATGCAGGCCATGCAGTCATACTACACTTTATTATTTTATTTATTTATTTATTTGTTTATTTAATTAATAAATTAATTAATTCATTCATTCATTCATTCATTTTACATTTGTTTAACAGAAAAGTCTGACTGGACACAGGTCCTTTTTCAGTGGAGGCCTGAGGAGAAAAGCTCCAAAATAAAAAGGTAAAAAAGTTGACATGCATACATACATGATTGACAAAATATAGGTCTTGTAGGAGGAGGCCGCACATATTAGTGCAGAATTTGAGTATTGTATAACTGTAGTATGAGGAGTAGAGGTGTGGAGTCTATTGGTGAAAAGAGAAAACAATAGAGGTCCAAGAATGGAGCCTTGGGTAAAATAACTGGAGGAAGGGGGGGGGTTCATCTTGCCATTGAACAGACTGCTGGTTGTTGTTCCACAACAGAGACACCTTGAATTACTTTGTTTGTTTTTATAACCAGTCTTACTGGTAAATTTCTGCATAATCTGGTGCCTTAAAGTAGTAGAAGTTCAATAGTCAGAGAACTGTCTCTGCTTCAGTTTGTGCTTCAGTTCTTTTACATTCTGCTTATCATTTATCTCTCTGCATTCTGTGTCTTTCCCATTCCTCACTAACGCATTAAGCTAAAGTTTCTGAAAGAACTTCAATATTGCCTTTATTTGATTGCCAGCTTCTGTAGCTAGCATGCTTGTTCTTTTAAAATTTCAAAACCCCCCTCACCTCTCTGCTGTTGTTGCTTTATAAAACTGTCTTTGCCCTCCACTCCTTATGATTATCTGATTTCTAAAGTCCCCCCCTCCTCCTCTTTCATTGCTATTGACTGTTGTATAAGATATTCCTGTACTCTTCCCACCCATTCTTTTCCATAGACCCATGATAGTGAGTGCATACCCAGCAAACCAGTATTGTTCTTGAGTAAACTTTCTTTACTACATGTTGTCTTCTGCTCATTTTCCTGTAGCCAAAAGAAAAGTAGAAACGAACCAGGCAGAGACCAAAAAGTTGCACGGACTGTTTATTGTAGTAAGCGCTTTCGGTCGAGGTAATCCCCCAACCTTCATCAGACATACACAAAATAACAACCATGATGCCTTCTTTAAATATATGGCTTAATGAGATTCCATTTTTGTTAATTGAATAATTCATTAATTATACTTAAAGATCCCAACTGTAAATATGCTGTGTAAAATAAATGCATGCAAGAAGGCTGTAGTTTTTCCCAATGAAACAACAGAATGAATAAAACCATAAACATTGTACATGTAAGTGAATATTTGTATAAAATACATATAAACATATAAACCATAATTTAACTATAGATTAATGTAAAAATATATAAATATATTAGTTCATAATAAAATGACATCACATTAAATTAAAAAGTTGAATTGGTTGAGAATGATAGATTATCAACCCTACACCATAATGTCATATTTTGCTCCAATGTTAAAATTCATTTTTAGCAGCATTTGAACAATATAAATAAAACAAAACAACACAAACCAACACCAAACAAGAACAAGTTAACACTCGCCAATGAATATCCTACTTGTAATAATATTATTATATACATTATGTTGTACTATATTTATTTGATAATCATTTGATAATTATTCCTTGAACCTAGCCAGCTACACTAGCATCACCTCATTAATGCTTTTAATTTTAGTATGCTTTTTAATGATGCATACTCGTTAAGACCTGGGGAAATATAGGCTGCCGTTCTGATTTGCCATAGTAATTCTTGTTCTTCTAACCAAAGTTGCCATGGTCCACCCCTAATACTGATATTGATTTGTTGAATAACAGCAAATACAAAACTATGATCAGGTTCATCGTGGATGTGCCTGGCAAGGGCATTTGTTAAATCTTTTCTGCCACGGCATAAATATGCTCATAAACTCTCTTCTTAAATGATCTTTCCGTTTTGCCTATGTAAAATGCATAACATTTTGTGCACTCTGCCACATATACCACTCTGTTACTATCACAGTTATATTTCCCTTTTATGGCATAGGTTATCCCCCTAATGCATACATTGTTCCCTGTCTTTATGTGCTTACATTGAGGACACATGCCACATTTTGACATACCAACATTTGTCCTTGTTGGTTTATGGCTAGAATTGTCCAACAAACTCTTCAAATTCATGCCTCTCTTATAAACAAACTTAGGTTTTGTGCCAATAGCTTTCACTAGTTCCGTATCTTCAATGATAAATTTCCAGTTTTTGTTTATGATGTCTCTAATTTCTTGAAAATCAACACAAAAAGTGAAAATAAAGTTAATGTTAAACTGTGATGTGTCTTTATTTGATGACTCTACATTAGTTTGTATGGTACCCCCTCCTATTAAGGGTCGAAAATGCCCTGCATTACGTTTTGAGACTACCTCATCCATAACTTCCTTAATTAAAGTGTTTGGATACCCTCTCATAGCGAACTTATTGCTCAAATTATCACATTCAATTATAAAGTCATCTTTATCTGACACCATCCTTGCAGCCCTCACAAACTGTCCTTTCACCACACTTCTCTTCTGGTGAAAGGGATGACAGCTTGTGAAGTGAAAAGGAATTAGAATGTGTGGGCTTCCTGAATATCTCCGATTTATATTTATTATTCAAGAAATCTTTACTTAATTTTACATCTAAGAAACACATCTCATTTATACCTACTGAGTAAGTGAATTGTAAAAAATTAGTCATACTTGAAAGGCTTTCCATAAATTGAGGAATTAAGTCAGCTGGCCCTTTCCAGAAAAAGCACATGTCATCTTGGTACCTATTATACCAAGTGACATGTTGTGTACAAAGTGTTCTGAAAGAGAATTCATTTTCCCAATGTGCTAGGACAGAGTTTGCAAAACTGCAACCACAGGGGGACCCCATTGCAATCCCAGTTTTCTGAAGATAAAATTGTCCTTTAAAGGTGAGAAAATTATTGAACAAAATAACTTCTAGTAAGATTTCAACAAGATTCATCTGATCATTGGAAGCTTTTTCTTAGCATAAAATCCCTTGTCCATTCTATGCCTAATTTCTGCGGTATGACTGTATATAGGTCTTTGATATCTACCACTAAAATATACAATTTATATCAAACGCCATTTTGTCTATACCTTGTAAAGCTCAAGAATCCTTGCAGATTTGACGCTCTGTCTTTAATAAAGGTTTCAAAATCTCATCTACCAGTTTGGCACAAGCATATGTGATGGACCCTCGTCCGTCCACAATTGGTCTAAAAGGAGGGTTTTTTAGATCTTTGTGGATTTTTGGTGTGCCAAACAAAGTAGGAATTTTTGGCGCTGACATGTTTAGATAGTGGAAAGTATCACTGTCTATCATACCTTCAATGAACAAATCATCCAAAATTCTTTTAATTTTGTTATATGCCATGTGTATTTCATTCAAACTGGACTGTATATAGCTATCAGAGTCTAGATGTTCTAATAACCTATTCTCATAAAAGTATTCATCCATAAATACCAAACCCCCTCCTTTGTCTGGAGACATGACCCTAATGTTGCATTCATTAAGAAGAGACAAGAATGCTATTTCTTCTTGAGATGTGTTAGATTTCCTATTATAAAGATTAGGTCTATTGTTGACCATTGATCTTAAATCATTCTCACACACTCTCTCAAAGACATTAAGGGAATTATGTAATGGGGGATTAAAAATGCTTGAAACTCTGTGAGTATCTATAAGAGATGGTGTGTTACCTAGTCTGAATGCCAAGTTTAATTTGCGCACATATAATTTCAGATCTACAATAGTTCTAACTGCATTGCATTTCTTATCGGGCACAAAACTAAGACCTCTCGATAAAAAATTAATAACATTATTAAATGTTAAAAGAATTTTGGATGATTTGTTCATTGAAGGTATGATAGACAGTGATACTTTCCACTATCTAAACATGTCAGCGCCAAAAATTCCTACTTTGTTTGGCACACCAAAAATCCACAAAGATCTAAAAAACCCTCCTTTTAGACCAATTGTGGACGGACGAGGGTCCATCACATATGCTTGTGCCAAACTGGTAGATGAGATTTTGAAACCTTTATTAAAGACAGAGCGTCAAATCTGCAAGGATTCTTGGAGCTTTTTACAAGGTATAGACAAAATGGCGTTTGATATAAATTGTATATTTTTAGTGGTAGATATCAAAGACCTATATACAGTCATACCGCAGAAATTAGGCATAGAATGGACAAGGGATTTTATGCTAAGGAAAAAAGCTTCCAATGATCAGATGAATCTTGTTGAAATCTTACTAGAAGTTATTTTGTTCAATAATTTTCTCACCTTTAAAGGACAATTTTATCTTCAGAAAACTGGGATTGCAATGGGGTCCCCCTGTGGTTGCAGTTTTGCAAACTCTGTCCTAGCACATTGGGAAAATGAATTCCTCTTTCAGAACACTTTGTACACACAACATGTCACTTGGTATAATAGGTACCAAGATGACATGTGCTTTTTCTGGAAAGGGCCAGCTGACTTAATTCCTCAATTTATGGAAAGCCTTTCAAGTATGACTAATTTTTTACAATTCACTTACTCAGTAGGTATAAATGAGATGTGTTTCTTAGATGTAAAATTAAGTAAAGATTTCTTGAATAATAAATATAAATCGGAGATATTCAGGAAGCCCACACATTCTAATTCCTTTCTTCACTTCACAAGCTGTCATCCCTTTCACCAGAAGAGAAGTGTGGTGAAAGGACAGTTTGTGAGGGCTGCAAGGATGGTGTCAGATAAAGATGACTTTATAATTGAATGTGATAATTTGAGCAATAAGTTCGCTATGAGAGGGTATCCAAACACTTTAATTAAGGAAGTTATGGATGAGGTAGTCTCAAAACGTAATGCAGGGCATTTTCGACCCTTAATAGGAGGGGGTACCATACAAACTAATGTAGAGTCATCAAATAAAGACACATCACAGTTTAACATTAACTTTATTTTCACTTTTTGTGTTGATTTTCAAGAAATTAGAGACATCATAAACAAAAACTGGAAATTTATCATTGAAGATACGGAACTAGTGAAAGCTATTGGCACAAAACCTAAGTTTGTTTATAAGAGAGGCATGAATTTGAAGAGTTTGTTGGACAATTCTAGCCATAAACCAACAAGGACAAATGTTGGTATGTCAAAATGTGGCATGTGTCCTCAATGTAAGCACATAAAGACAGGGAACAATGTATGCATTAGGGGGATAACCTATGCCATAAAAGGGAAATATAACTGTGATAGTAACAGAGTGGTATATGTGGCAGAGTGCACAAAATGTTATGCATTTTACATAGGCAAAACGGAAAGATCATTTAAGAAGAGAGTTTATGAGCATATTTATGCCGTAGGCAGAAAAGATTTAACAAATGCCCTTGCCAGGCACATCCACGATGAACCTGATCATAGTTTTGTATTTGCTGTTATTCAACAAATCAATATCAGTATTAGGGGTGGACCATGGCAACTTTGGTTAGAAGAACAAGAATTACTATGGCAAATCAGAACGGCAGCCTATATTTCCCCAGGTCTTAACGAGTATGCATCATTAAAAAGCATACTAAAATTAAAAGCATTAATGAGGTGATGCTAGTGTAGCTGGCTAGGTTCAAGGAATAATTATCAAATGATTATCAAATAAATATAGTACAACATAATGTATATAATAATATTATTACAAGTAGGATATTCATTGGCGAGTGTTAACTTGTTCTTGTTTGGTGTTGGTTTGTGTTGTTTTGTTTTATTTATATTGTTCAAATGCTGCTAAAAATGAATTTTAACATTGGAGCAAAATATGACATTATGGTGTAGGGTTGATAATCTATCATTCTCAACCAATTCAACTTTTTAATTTAATGTGATGTCATTTTATTATGAACTAATATATTTATATATTTTTACATTAATCTATAGTTAAATTATGGTTTATATGTTTATATGTATTTTATACAAATATTCACTTACATGTACAATGTTTATGGTTTTATTCATTCTGTTGTTTCGTTGGGAAAAACTACAGCCTTCTTGCATGCATTTATTTTACACAGCATATTTACAGTTGGGATCTTTAAGTATAATTAATGAATTATTCAATTAACAAAAATGGAATCTCATTAAGCCATATATTTAAAGAAGGCATCATGGTTGTTATTTTGTGTATGTCTGATGAAGGTTGGGGGATTACCTCGACCGAAAGCGCTTACTACAATAAACAGTCCGTGCAACTTTTTGGTCTCTGCCTGGTTCGTTTCTACTTTTCTTTTGGATTTTGGTCTTCAGTTTTATTTTTATCATTTTCCTGTAGCTCAGCAAAGTTTGTAGTCCTAAATTGTATCCCAGAAGTGTTTTACTTTTATCTAGTGCCATTATGGCAATGTTAAGTACCTTTAATTGCTAAATTGCCCTTAGATTATTTTGAGTGATCACTTTCGTTTCCTGCTTTTATGTGCAGTTTACTGAATTTTTTTGTAAAAAAAAATTGCTCTTCCTCTCACTGTTACTATCTTGAAACTACCTTCAGCAAGAGATTTCTAGCTAGTTGTTTATGTGGTTTATGTTAGCATTGCACTTGTGTGACTCTTCTACTATGTTTTTACATAAGAGGACTGGGTTTATTCATCTTGTGTCAGGAGGTGTTTGCCTGGTCTATCTGAGTTGAGAAATGAACAACATGACTCATAGTGTAGTCATTTTATTGACCAGAGAGTTCATTATTTAGTTTTCTGCTTTTCCTGTGCTGCTATACATTTTGCATGTTTGTATGGATTAGCAGTTCCCTGTACATGAGCACACACATAGAAAGCAAATTTTCATTGTAGAACAGTCCATAAAACCTTCGCCTATAAAGCAGCAATATATTGCAAATATATTATGCACCAAGATTGGAGCAGCTGTTGGGCCTCAAGTGACAATACCAACAGATTTAGTAGAATTCAGTATTGTGTAAACATTAAAATTAGTAGAATTTAATACTGTTTAGCTTAACCTGCCCCAAGAATGCACCCTTACTAGTCTGCACAAAAAAAACACTGTTTTGGCGACTGCTGCTCGTCCCAGAAGGTATAACCCACTCCATTCACCCTTTGGGCTCACTCCGCTCACCTACCCTGCTCTCAAATCCCACCCACCCCCACTACCCATACTTTTATAAATCCCCTGGCTCCTCCCCACCCAACACCTCTCCAATCACAACACACCTAAGCCAAACCCCACGCACCTGTGGATCTACATCACCCCAAACATCCACCCTCCTACAATGCTCTACATAACATCTCTCCCTATAACCCCATTTGCCCTACTAATCTCTCTCTCTCTTCTCTTACCTATCTCACACTTTTTCCCAACCCTTGTCATAACTCTCACACACACTCCACTACATTTTACCATCAGCCTCACTTCCCATCCTACTCATCCATCTCACATGAACTCTTTACCTCTAACCCAATCTCTTTCTTCAAACCAAAACTGCTCCCAACTCAACCCCACCCTGTACTCCCCCCTTAAATGTGCTACCAGAAAATCACTACTCTCACACAACCCAAGATAACCTTGTCCAACACACTGCCTCACTCTTCTACTCCACCACATCTCTCTTTCTCACTAGCCGGCGACATCCACCCCAACCCTGGAACCATCTCTAACATCAGTCTTAGCAAACCCTTCACTCAACCCACAAACTCAAAGTCCATTCGCCTTACAATACTTAATGCACAAAGCCTAAAAAACAAAATCCCTAACCTTCATGCCTGGCTTGCCCATAACCACACTGACATTACCGCCGTTTCTGAAACCTGGCTGAAAACTTATATAAAAGATAGCAAAATCCTACCACCAGGTTTCCAAATCATTCACAATGACAAAGCCCACAAAAAAGGAGGTGGAGTAACAATAATCTAGACCACCTCCCATACCATAACTCCCTACTCCAATAAAATACCAACCTTTGCCAATGCTGAAATTATAATAGGTTTATTAAAAATAAACAACCACAAGTCCATATGTATCACTGCCCTCTATATTCCCCCTGGTGATAATATCAATACTCTTGAAAACATCCTGTCCTGGTTCTCCTCCAATATAAAAAATGAAACCTATATACTCAGTGATATCAGCATCAACTGGAATACTATTAACTCTGAAGCCCCATTTCACACATTCAACCTGTACAACTTCTCCCAACTAATAAAATCTCCAACCAGACCAAATAAAGATTGTACCTCTGGTACCATCATTCACTGGATCCTAACAACTCACCCAAACCTTATCACCAAAGCTGGAACATTACCTGATCCTCTTAGCGATCACCAACCAGCCACCTTCCATTTCCACTGCATAAACAACACCACTACATCCAAACCCACAACCTCTCCTCTTTCAACCCTCTAACTTTCTCTGAATGCTTAAAGCATACTGACTTGTCTCCTCTGAAAATCCTTCATCTAGATGATGCTGTTTCCTACTTTAACCACTCATTCCTAAACCTTCTCAATCAGCAAGCCCCCCACCCCAAATCAAATGCATCTCAACCAATACCTGCCCATGGTTATCAAAAGATGCTAAACTAGCCTTGCACCAAAAGGACAAAACAAATGGAAACAATATCAAAAACATAAAAACCCCAACACCCTCCTAGAGTAATAAGCAACTATGAAACTCTGCATGATAACTAATAATTAAAGACCGCAAAGTCCAGTACTCTAAACTCCAGTCTTTGCACTCAACAAATCCCCAAAAATTCTGGGACTCCATCTCATCCATGCTGCATCCTGGCAACAAAGAAAACCCCTGCCCAGACCCCAACCTTGAAACAGCCAGCCAGTTCAACTCATTCTTCATAGACTGCTTAGCTAAACTATCAGCATCCTTCCCACCCCCCTCCTCCACCAACACCCCCTCCTGCCCCAACCACCACCCCAATCATTAACCTTCCTCCACATCCTTCTGCCTCAAGCCTATCCAAACAAACACTATAAAAAGATTCCTCCTCAAACTCAAACCCTATCACAATGCACCCAACACCCTTCCACCCACCTTCTTCAAACAATCTGCACACAGCATTGCCTATCCCATCTCTATTCTTATAAATAGATCCATACAAGAATCATATGTCCCTTCTATCTGGTGTCATGTTTTACATCATCTCCCTCCACAAAGGTGGCAAAAATACTGCTACCACCAACTTCAGGTCTATTGCCATCCTTTCCCCTCTTTCTAAAATACTAGAGAAAACAATACAAGCACAACTCATGGCACACCTAACACTAAACAATCCCCTCTGCCCTGCCCAACACAGCTTCCGCCCTGGCCCCAGCACCATGGCTGCCCTTCTTTCCTTTCTTGAAACCATAAACCTCCAATGGGATTCAGGCAAGTTCGTATCCACACTATTCCTAGATCTGTCAAAGGCCTTTGACAGCATCTCACATACCCTACTTATATCCCAACTCTCCACCCTAAACCTCTCTCCTGTCACCATCACCTGATTTTCCAGCTACTTGTCCAACTACCAACAAGCTGTCCAATGGAAAACTTCAACCTCCCCCTTCCTTCCCACACCCACAGGTGTCCCACAAGGTTCTGTTCTTGGCCCTCTTCTCTTTAACCTATTCATTAACAACTTTCACCAATCCATCCCAGATTCATCTATCATCCAATATGCAGATGACTCAACAATCATCTGCTCAGCCCCCCCCCCCCCCCAAGCTCCTAGCAAAAACCCAACTAGCCTTCTCCAAAACAGAAACTTGGATGCAGTCCAACCACCTGGCGCTAAATGCAAATAAAACCAAACTAATGTTTTTTTTTCCCCTATCAAAAACTCCATTGCCAAATCCACATTCACCATACATAGCCAAAACAACACCCTCCTTGAAATTGTTCCCAGCACCAAGCTTCTTGGCATCATTATTGATGAAGAACTAAAATTTGACATGCACATCCACTCCACAATCAAGAAAACCCACCAAAAGTTAGGTTTCCGCTACAGGCACATCCACTTTCTAAGCCCCTCTACCTGTCAAACTCTTGCAGCCACCTTCCTACTCCCCTCCCTTATGTATGGTGCTCCTCTTTTCACCAATCTCCATCTTGGCCTTCAGTCCAAACCTGAATCCTGCTACCATAAGATCTCCAAATTTGCAACCAATTCAAAAAAACTCATCCCACCACTGCCACTCCATCCTCACCCTCAGCTGGCTTGAACTACCCAACTACCTCATTTACCTACAACTCACCATTTCCCACAAACTCATCTTTAAACCTGCCAACTGCTTAGCTCTCGCTACTTAATTAAAATCTTACATTCCCAACCGCTCACTCAGATCCAAAAAACAAAATCTCCTTCAGGTCCACAAACCTGCACGACCTCCTGACCATCTACTGCTGTCCCACTCCTTAGCTAAACAGTGGAACTCTCTCCCCACACACCTACACAACCTACCTAACCATACAAATTTCAAATCTCAGCTAGTCTCTCATCTTTCTTCCAAATGGGAATGCCCTTGCCATGCTCAAACTTAACCCCCCCCTCATTCCACCTTGCATGAATCATCCAACTACCTCTACTATTACTTCATCCCACCCAAAACAATTCCTCCCCTACTAAAAACTAATTTTCTCTCCAATATCTATTGTACTATACTCTCCAGTCTCAAATATACTATTACCCTCTCCATGCATAATATTTTCCTAACCTACTAATGGCTAGTAGCTATATATTTTGAAATGTTAAACCTACAATTGAGTTTATAACAAAAATATTCACTTTATGTAAACGTTGAAATTCCTGTATTGAATTATGTCTTTTCATTTTTGTAACATTGTGACAAGCCAATTGCAAACATCATGGAGCTTATCTGTAAATGTTTAATTACCTGTATGAACTATGTCCTTTTGTAACATGTGAAATGTAACTTGCAATTATTGTGGAGCCTTTCTCCCTGGGCCTTCACTGAAAATGGGTTCTTCTTGATCCAGTGGACTTCCCCAGTCATCAAACTTAAATAAATTAATAAAATAAAATAAATTAATAGCCATCAAACATGAATATACCACCCCTTGTAATCAAACGACTGGATAGTATGGCTACACAATTTCCTAACTTCTCTTTACCCAGCCTACTGGATATTGGCATCTTGAGACAATGTAGCAATTGTCTCATGTTTACTGACAAATACTTAATCCTTAAAGAACCAGGCACAGTATATGACAGGTGTAATTACACTGTAGACTAAACTGGAGGCTAAACTCACACATACAAGTCTACATCAGGTTGTTGAAACCACACACACAACACCTACCTGACATAGCACACAACACAAAAATAGACTAACATATGCTGAAGCACTTAAAAGCAATCATTCTAAACAACAAATAGCACCTAGACCATCCACTGTCAAAGCTATGCATCAGCAAGCCCAAAGGCACTCAGAAAAAACAACACCTATCACCACACATACCATCTTCCTCAATAGAGCCTATTCCCAGTACTATCATCAAGGCAACTCCATTAGAAGATATACTGATGCTCCTCTAACCAGACTAAACAAGTAGATAACTGTTGATTGCTTATCTGGAGCCACGATCAGCCAAATCACAATGCACTCAAGTCATTACGCCACAGGTAACAGTATGATTCCATCCTAGCCTATGTAGGTGTAAATGACCTGAGATGTACCTCCCTGCACTATATGAAAAGAGACATTATGGAGCTTTCAGTCTATGTGTCTCAGGCTAGTATGAGCCAGGCACTGAGCAGTATGTTGCCATCACTGAGGATGATGCCACAATACGAGCAGAAAATTACTGATTTCAACAACTGGGTGTCTTTCTGGTGTCATTCTAAAGGGATCCAATATTTGTCAGCTTGGAAGGACATGGTAAGCAGACCATGTTGCTTTGCTGAGGATGGTCTACACCTTTCCCCTAGGCTTTTGAATACTGGCTAAGCCTTTCTCTGCCCCGTAGTGCCTTTTTTAGGCAATGCTAAATTGACAAACCTACCAACACAACAAAATCAGCTCAACAGAACCTCATTGTGTTACTGCTCAGTACTGGGAGCACAAATAAAAACTGCCCTCCCTCCAAGCTCTTCTCACACATGAGAATATAGACATCTGTACAGTTACCTAGACATGGTTTAAAGTAGCAGGGAGTACCCCTGCAGTGCAAGGTTTCAGTGCCTTACACACTTTTAGGTCAGTAGCTGCACAGAGAGGGGCTAAAGGTGGAGATGTCTCAATATACATCAATAGTAAGCATACTTCTAGGGTGGTCAAACAGAATGATGTGCTGGAATTCCTCCAAGTGAAGATCCACATAGACAAAATCCCGTACCATATCCTAGGCAGCTATAGGTCACCCTCCATGTCCCATGAAGCTCACAATGCATACTTGGACCTACTGGAGATACTTACCATCCAAACTAACACTCTACTCATGGGAGACTTTAATTACCCCCTCTATAGATTGGGAATCCTACACTGTCTCAAATCTACGGGCACGTAGCTTTCTGGACTTCATAAATACAAACACCCTTGACCAAATAGTAAATACTCCCACTAGAAACTCTGATATACCGGACCCCATGCTCACAAATATGGTTGAATGCTGCACCTCCACCATATCTTGTCCTCCCTGCTAAGGTCTAACCATAAAGCTGTGTCGTTGGAATCAAAAACACATTCATAATCCCAGTATAACCAGTAACATGAACTATTCCTAGGCAAATTGATTGTTATTAAGTGATAGCTTGTCAAAATTCAGTGCACTTCAAAACCCCAAAAACACACCAGCCTGTGCTGTATTGCTCTCAGAAACTCTACAACTATCTCAGTGGCTGCATAGAGGTTGCTGTACCTACCAGAAGCAAACCAAGAACTACCCCCAGAAAGAAACTGCTCTGGTGGTATCCCAAATTAAACAGGATGTACGACAAAAGGAAAAAAATGTAACAAAAATCAGGAAGGGTAATTCCCATAAAAATTCTCTCTTCAAAGTAAATAGACTTTCCACTGTGTGATACTTTAAACCTCTTGTATCAGCGACAACATAGGATATATGCAAATTACCTTTTAAGGATATCAGGTGTTTTAGCTAAATGGCAATTCTGAATGTCCATGACTTTTTCTTTTACTGTTAAGTCTATTTATGGGCAATAAAGCCAACCCCCTCAAGCTGTGGACATGAATATGTCTGCCTTCTTATAGCATCATTAGCACAGAATAAGAGGATTGTTTGGCTGCCATTTGGAAAGACAGGGTTGTCGTACCCAACTGATATCCATAAACATTAGAGTGTCTACAAAATATCACAACTAACAAACTAAAACAATGAGTAAAAAGGTCACACAGGAAATACAATTGGTTAAAAAACACAAATAGAAAAATCAAGCAAAGCTAGACTTTTCACTGTGTGATACCTTAAACCTCTTTTATCAGAGGCAACATGGGCTTTGTTGGCCTGAAATTGTATATAAATAGACTTAAAAGTAAAAGAAAAAGTCATGGACATTCAGAATTGCCATTTAGCTGAAACACCTGATATCCATAAAGGATAATTTGCATATATCCCATGTTGCCTCTGATACAAGAGGTTTACAGTATCACACAGTGGAAAGTCTAGCTTTGCTAGATTTTTCTTTTTGTGTTTTTTAACCAATTGGTTTTTCTGTGTGATCTTTTTACTCATTGTTTTACTTCAAAGTAAATATCAAATAAGATGGCTAAATAGGTCAAGAAAAGCCACCTTTGAGGTTAAGATATCTTCGCAGGTGAAAGATAACTATAAGGGCTTCTACAGCTATGTCAGGAACCTCAATGGCAGCACACAGCACTGTGCTGAACTGGTAGCTAATGGTGCCAGATTCACTGACCTTGGGGATATAGCGAACAAGTTAGCGGACAAATTCAGTTCCAACTTTACCCCCCCAACCTCAGTCATCCCCCAAATAATATCCTCTAACATAATCCCTCTAACTATAAGTGGAGAGCATGTACTGGCTGCACTCACTAAAGCTAATGCTAACAATGGGCCCAGATAGCATTCCAGGATGCCTCCTGAATAGTCTAAAATATGACTTATCAGGATTCCTGGGGTCATTATTTAACTATAGATTCAAAACGGGCTTTGTGCCACATGAATGGAAGACTGTGATGGTCACCCCCCTTCATAGGTGAGGACCTTCAGTAGCTCCTGGAAACTACAGACCCATTAGTCTGACTAGTTTTTTTGCAAAGCCATGGAAATAATTATCATGGAAATTATCAAGAATATAGGAGACCTCCAGATAGCGGATCCATCCGAGTATGGTTTTGTCAAAGGAAGGTTATGCTTACTGAATCTGGTGGTCTTCTTTGAAAAGGTCACTAAGGCATGGATTAGGGTAAAACATGTACTACCTACTTAGATCTGACTAAGGCAGTTGATACAATACCCCACTCAAGCATTGTCAGCAAACATACAGAACTAGGTATAAACCCCTTTATAACACACTGGATAGCTAGCCGGCTCACTGATAGGACCCAGGAGGTTAGAATCAGTGTGACCACATCCACAAAGAAGCTAGTCACCTCCATCAGGGCTTTGTGCTAGGCCCACTCCCCTTTAGCATCTGCTTCTCAGATATCAAAGACAATGTCAACAGCCGCTGGCTAACCAAGTTCACAGATGAACACCCTTCAAGAAAGTCTAATCCAGACAACTGCTTAGTGCCAAAGCCATGGCTTAAAACTCAATGCTAAGAAATGCATCATAGTACCTTTTGGGAAGTCTGCCACCCTGGGTAGTTAAGTCTTCGATAAAACATCCCTAAAATTCGATTCACTAGTCAGGGATCTGGGAACTCATGTATGTAGTAACCTAACCTTTGATCAACATATGTCCAAGATAGTAAGAAAATCCTCCTGTGTTGCATAACCTATAAGAAAGGGCATGGAATCTAGGTCCAGAGAGGTCATCATACCGCTTTAGTTAGCCCTCATCAAGCCCATCAAATAATGCCCCTTCTGTATGCACCTGACCAGTCACATGCAGCAAGTAGAGCATCCACAAAGGTTCCTTACAAAAAGAATACAAGGAATAAACACAATGTCCTATGCTGATTGCCTCAAAGCCCTGTCTCTTTACTTGGCATCATACAGACTTCTGAGAGGTGATCTTTTTTGCCTGGCATACAAGGCATCCTTGGACTGCAAAACAAACATCATCAGAACTAGTAGATTAAAAGACCTACATTTTGCTTGTGACATATATAGGACATGTTGGAGAGACAGATATGTTTCCCAGATAATTCCCATTCTCTGGAACAGGCTCCCCATCTATGTGAAGCAGAGTTCATCCCTATCCCTATTTAAGTACAATTTGGACAAATGGATGGGTAATCAGAAATTCACCCCTGGTCTGGCTACTATGTCTTTGATGGGCTGAGGCAGTCAGTAAATCACCTCCTATAAATCAAATCAAAAGCAAGTTTGTGAGACACATTTGGGTTCCATGGCTAGACTTTTAAGGGCCCCAGTGGTTGTTAGCCTAGTAAACACCTATGAACCTATGAGCCTATAACACTGAATCCAGCTAAGGAAGTGGTGCTGTCCTTGTGCTGAAATCAAGTCTCAGTTACAGCACAGACATGGATGTGTTCCAGATGCAGGAAATCCTCAAAATTAGTCAGTTTGTTCCATCACTTGCTAAGCACTATCTGTGTCTGGCACACCTCCATGAGTGAGGTCATATGGTCAAATGGGAAGGAGAAGTGCATCTTGTGATGACGGAAGGCAAAGGAAGTAGAATGGAACCAGGTCACGTGCAGCATCACATAAACATCCTTCGACGCTGGACTGACATCACAGGGGATGTGGAATGGTGATGTTAGTGATCCAGCCTCACCTGTGTTGTGACGTGTCTCTCAAGTTGCCTGCCCCAACACATCTACACTGAGACTGTACAACTTCAGTATCACCCCCAGCAGTCTCTTGCCTCAACTTTAAGTCCCCAACATGCCCTCCCAGACTCTCCAAAACAGATTAGCAGGCGGTGTCTCAATTCTTCCCCGCATGCCAGTTCCAGCATATACCCAAGTAATTAATCAAACTCAGGTCACTGGGTCAGTGAAGGATTAATCCAATACACCAGCAGACTTGTGTATGAATGTGCAATATATGATGAGGTCAGAACTCTGCTACTCAAATGAGGTTTTGTCCCCAGGTACAGTATACCTAAATAGTAACTGAGAAGAGTAGTATGTACTAATTTTTTATGTCAATGAAGGCTTTATTTAAAAATATTTGTATAAGGTGAAAAAATGTCAGGAAGAATATATTTATTTAGTGAAATTTGATTACCTGGAATGTCCTACTGGGTAGAAGGCCATTTTCAGCAGAGACCCGGGGAGAAAAGCTCCAAATTATTACAGAACATTTTAAGAACAATAATTTTACAATCTTCAAAAATAAAACAAAAACATCTGCAGTTTAAATAATTAGAACAAATTGGACATGATATAAAAACATTGGTTAATAATCGATGCAAGTTATTCACAATCGTTTAATATTTTGAGAAATTTTAGACAGTTCATTGAGAAATTAAAGGTAAATTAGTCTAACACAAACAGGAATTGCAATATGAAGTGAGGGAAAAACAGTCTTGTAGTATGTTTAGAGAGAAAGTCAGGGAAGATAATTTGATAGAAGTAAGTAAGTGAAGAAGGGAGAGTAATGAGGCATAAGGAACGAAAGGGTACTTGTTAACATTTAGGGATATAGTTTATAGGTTAGTACTAAGCTAAATGCCCTTGTAAGCCAAGCAAATTATCCTTTGTGAGACTCAAACTCTGCTCTTTGTGTTTGTAAGGAAAATACCTTAACCATTAGGCCACCCTCCCAAGCCTGGTTTTGTGCAAGAAGTGAGACAGATGTTAGCTAGGATGTCTTTCAGAGTGGTTTTGAAATATGGGAGGGAAGGTATTGACCTGATGGCTACAAGTAAGGATTTCCAGGCCTTAGCAACCTTGCATGAGTACAGACAATGCCCAACAGATTTGATAGGCTTATAGACAGACAGGAGTTTTTAGTCACTGGATTGCAATGACCAACTGGGAACATAGTTGTCTAGAATGTTTTTTAGTGCTAGACAGGGAGATGGATGGTGGGTAATTTTATAGGTGATAAGAAGCTGTGTATGTTAGTTGATGAGGATGTTCTAACCAGTTAGGCTTTTTAGTGCTATACAGTGGTGAGTTCTGAAAGGGGTATTGTTGCAAATTAAGCATCTTTGTTACAGCATTGTTTGAGTTTTAATTTTTGTGAAGCCTGGAGGGTAGTAAGGATGGAAGTGCCATAAAAAAGTGCTGGGAGGAGATAATGAGTCAGTGAGAAAGTTTTTGGCTCTGTTAAGCACCCCCAGTTTTGATGAGTTTTTCTTATGCAATTTTGCATATTTTCAGGTTGAATGTAAGATTATCATCCATTATCACTCCTAATAATTTGGTATGGGAAGTAATGTCAATGGCTGTATTATCAAGAAAGAGGACTTTAAATTTTGTTTTTCATGAGAGAGTGCTTTGGGGAAAAAGTAGTAATTTGGTCTTTCTTGGGTTGAGCATGAATTGTGAGTTATGAGGCCATGTTTCAATGGCTATTAAAGCTTCCTGAGTAATTTTTTTGAGGTGTACTATGTTGTCACATGTGGAAATGAGAGTAGAATCATCTACGTATTGGATTAGGGTGGCCTGTTGCGTGGATGTATAGAGAATGTTGGTGAAAGTGCTAAAGAGGAGGGGGAGAAGGACAAAGCCTTGTGGTACATCGCTGGTAACTGGGAGGTAAGGAGAGAGTATGGAGTGCCATGTTACTGACTGATCCCTATGGCCAGGTAGCTTTTGAACCACAGAAGGGTAGGCTGGGAAAGACCTTGTGAAGACCATTAAAGTAGAAGTTTGCTGTGACAAACTGTGTCATAGGCTTTAGACAAGTCTAGAAATAAGGAAGATACTAGTTTGCTGTTATCTGTAGCTTTATTGACAGTATCTATATAGGTTAGAAGGGCAGTGCTAGTACTATGGGAAGGATGGAAGCCATGTTGTGTAGGGGATAGGAGTTCTTTCTGCAGGAAATGGTCTAGCAATTGTTTCTGAATACATTTTTCAAGTACACTGAAGTTCTCTTCAAAGACTTCCCTTAAATTTTTATTTGATTCCATTCTTTAAAGAACCTGCTGTAAAAGATCTTGGTATACTTATTTGGGTCATACTGGTTCCCTTCTGTCCATCTTCTTATACTTATTCTTCCTTGTCAGATGATCCATCATCTCTCCCCACTTTTCTGCACCATTTCAATCACTACATGTAATTCCTGCCTAAAAAGGGTGGCCATCTCCTATTTTACTTTGTTTTTCTCCCTTGGATTACTTTGAGTTTATGTTCTTCCCTCCCTGTTTTACCTCTAATTTGGTCTCCAGGAGCAGTACCACATCCCCTTGTATTTTATTAATTCTGCTTTGTACTTCTTTTCTTTTAAATGGGTGTGAGGCTCCCACTGTATTCCAAGTTAACACTTCCACTCCATGTTCAATCCATTCTGTTCTCTTTGGCTCAGTACCCCACTCCTTGCCCCCCACCATTGTTGCTTTTGAATGTCTCTCCTCTCCTGGGTTTCCATGCTATGCTGGACCTTCTGCCCTTTGACCTTCCCCTACAGTCTGCTCCCCCTCTTTACACCGTAAAGTTGGATTTCTCATCCTCCATCCTGTGATATGAGGCCCCCTGGACTTGGGTCAATTACCTTGCCCTTTTTCCCCAGTTCTGTTTTAGCATTGTCTTTATTGCTTTCACTTCTCCATGATTACTTCTGTCTGTTGTTTGCTCCTATTTATCACCCCTTTTCCAAAAGTTGATAGTTGTTTTCTTTACATTAGATCCAAATTTTGTGACAGTTTCATGCATTCCATTTTACTCTGCACTAATACATTGCAGATGAATCTAAGATTGGTGTTTCCATAAGTATTTCTTTCTCTGAATCTAAGATTGGTGTTTCCATAATTATTTCTTTCTTTGCTTTACCCATTTTTCATTCAGGTATACCACAACCCTTTTGCACAATGATTGAAAGAGAAGACTAACCTTTATGAAAAATGCAACGATTATAAAATATGTTGTATCATAGGAAAAACCATACAACAGCAATCTGCCTATCTGTGCGCTCTCCCTTTATCATGTACTTTTCTGTATTAATTTGTAAGCAATTAAGATAAGAAGTATGACTGCTAGAAGAGTATAGAAAAGGGAACATACCAACAACATGACAAAAGCAATGTGCAGTATTAGAACAGACCAGGATCTATCATAAACTAAAGATATCAGCACAAGCAGA